>NC_069509.1:5560650-5735650 GCF_027579735.1 Bombina bombina | reverse complement strand
AAATGGGACAAAAAGTGTTCAGGTAGCTGCTTCCACTGTAGGTATCCAAGGGCAGATATCATACACTGTTTTTGGTTCTGTCCAAAGATCAGTAGATTTTGGAGTAGAGTTAATTTCTGGATAAACAGATTTACACAAAAGAAAGTAAAACTATCTCCAATAATGATTATTTGTCTGTCCCAGAATACAACGAAAGACCAAGCCTTCATCAACACTGCTATATTGGTAGGGAGGAATCTAATTTTGCAGCACTGGAAGGCAGATAAACCCCCTGGCATTGCAGAGTTTGTACAAAAGATGTTTTCACAAATGATAATAAAGCATTACCAATTAGAGTCAAATAAGGAGAAACAATTTAAAGCTTTTTTTCAAAAATGGTTAAGGCTAATAGAATCATTCCCATCTATAATACAACTACAGATCATTTACCCTCTACGGAAACCTCTGTTCTTTGAAATGGCAATTTTGGAGGGACAGCTTCCAGTCTGGTGGGACAGATGGCAAAATAAATTAAGGGTGAGAGACAAAGATTAGGTAAGAGGGAAGACACCCCCCACATGCATTTATCTCTGAGAGGCTGTGTTCAGTTGGTTTTATAGATATGGGGCAAGAAGTGAGCGGGCACACAAGAAAGAGTTGTGTTTTTTTTGTTTGCGCAACTACTAGATTAGGTATCACGAACTAGCCTCTACCTAGACATATTAGTTGGATTATACTAGTGAAAGCCCCTAGTGGTGACATAGATTTAACTCAAAGGGAATACTCTATGACGTTAATAGAATAAGGTGAAATGGACAATATGTATCCCTTGTGTCTAAAATAGTTTTTTTATTTTTTTGCTTTATGTATGTTATTGATAAATTTGAGAAAAATATTAGCAATGTAATACGAAAAATACAAATTATTGTTAGTTTATTTTATGTAAAATATTGACAATATAGATAACTTTTTTTTTTCTCATGCTCTCCCACAAGTTATGATTTTTGTTACATTGCTGATTTAAAAATAAATGGTTAAATAAAAAAATTTAAAAAGTCTTGAGTAGTGAAATATGGAAGACTGGGTGTATGCGCAGGGTTTTGGGCAAGGCCACTTTGTAGGCAACAAGAGATAGTCTTTTCAGGACTTTGTATGGACCGATAAACCTAGGCCCCAATTTGGGACAGGGTTGACGTAGACGAATATGTCTAGTAGAGACCCAAACATGTTCATCTACTGAGATGGCACGTACAGAAGCTCTATGACGATCAGCAAACCTTTTGGATCTAGAGACAGCAGAACGTAGCTGAGAGCGAATACGTTGCCAATGAGTGGTGAGTTCAGTAAAGTGTTGGTCTGCAGCAGGAACCCCAGTGGACTGAGCAGAAAGAGGGAAGACACAAGGTTGATACCCTGCTACGGCTTGAAATGGAGAACATCGAAGAGAAGAGTGCCAATGAGTGTCTCTTGCCAGCTCAGCTAGGGGTAACAACTCAGACCAGTTGGTATGGAGAGCGTTGACAAAGGCTCTAAGGTAGGCCTTGTGATCCTGGTTTACTCTCTCAGTCCATTGGTCTGAGGATGGTAGCCAGAAGATAAGAAAACAGTGGTTCCAATCAACTTACAAAAGGCTCTCCAAAAGGTAGAGATAAACTGTGGACCTCTGTCGAAAACAATATTCACAGGAATGCCATGAAGTCGTACCACATGCAAGAGAAAAAGAGACGATAACTCTTGGGCAGAAGGCAGTTTGGTTAGGGGTATAAAATGAGCCAGTCTGGAAAAGCGATCCACCACAACCCAGATAACTGTATGGTGGTCAAAAGGAGAAAGGTCCACAATGAAATCTATTGTTATGTGTGTCCATTGTTGTTTTGTAATGGACAATGGTTGGAGCAAGCCGGGAGGCAAGGATTATGGAGTTTTGTTGGCAGCACAAGTTGTACAGGTTTTCACATAATTCTGAGCATCAGACTTCATAGTAGGCCACCATACTTGTTGGGAAAGACGCTTAAAAGTCCTTGTCAAACCAGGATGTCCTGAGAGTTTACTATCATGAGCCCAGGACAGCACAGGAGTGCGTAGGTTCAGAGGTACAAAGAAGATTTCTTTCATGTAATTAGCAAGAGTCCATGAGCTAGTGACGTATGGGATATACATTCCTACCAGGAGGGGCAAAGTTTCCCAAACCTCAAAATGCCTATAAATACACCCCTCACCACACCCACAATTCAGTTTTACAAACTTTGCCTCCCATGGAGGTGGTGAAGTAAGTTTGTGCTAGATTCTACGTTGATATGCGCTTCGCAGCAGGCTGGAGCCCGGTTTTCCTCTCAGAGTGCAGTGAATGTCAGAGGGATGTGAAAAGAGTATTGCCTATTTGAATTCAATGGTCTCCTTCTACGGGATCTTTTTCATAGGTTCTCTGTTATCGGTCGTAGAGATTCATCTCTTACCTCCCTTTTTCAGATCGACGATATACTCTTATATACCATTACCTCTACTGATTCTCGTTTCAGTACTGGTTTGGCTATCTACTATATGTAGATGAGTGTCTTGGGGTAAGTAAATCTTATTTCTATTTATGACACTCAAAGCTATGGTTGGGCACTTTATATGTAAAGTTCTAAATATATGTGTTTAAAACTATATTTGCCTTGATTCAGGATAATCAGTATTCCTTATTTCAGACAGTCAGTTTCATTATTTGGAATAATGCATATGAAATATTTTTTTCTTACCTTAAGAATTTTTTTCAATTGACTTTTTTTCCCTGTGGGCTGTTAGGCTCGCGGGGGCTGAAAATGCTTCAATTTATTGCGTCATTTTTGGCGCCAAAATTCTGTCATTTCCGGCGCCCTAATTGACGCCGGAAGTTTGCGTATGATTGCGTCATATTTGACGTTCAGACTTTTTTTGTGCCAAAATTGTGGGCGTCGTGTTTTCGGCGTCACAGGATGTGGCGTCATACTTGGCGCCAAAAAAATATGGGCGTTGTACTTGGCGCCAATAATGTGGGCGTCATTTTTTGGCGCCAAAAAATGTGGGCGTCATTCTTGTCTCCACCTTTTTTTCACATTATTTCAGTCTCATTTTTTCATTGCTTCTGGTTGCTAGAGGCTTGTTCATTTGGCATTTTTTCCCATTCCTGAAACTGTCATTTAAGGAATTTGATAATTTTGCTTTATATGTTGTTCTTTTTATTACATATTGCAAGATGTCTCAACATGACCCTGGATCAGAATCTACTTCTGGAAAGACGCTGCCTGATGCTGGTTCTACCAAAGTTAAGTGCATCTGTTGTAAACTTTTGGTAACTGTTCCTCCAGCTGTTGTTTGTGATAACTGTCATGATAAACTTTCTAATGCAGATTGTATTTCCATTAGTAATAATCCATTACCTGTTGTTGTTCCTTCAACATCTAATGTTCAGGATGTCCCTGTTAATGTAAAAGAATTTGTTTCTAAATCTATTAGGAAGGCTCTGTCTGTTATTCCTCCTTCCAGTAAGCGTAAAAGGTCTTTTAAAACTTCTCATATTTAAGATGAATTTTTAAGTGACCGTCATCATTCTGACTTATCTGTTTCTGATGAGGATCTATCTGGCTCAGAAGATTCTGCCTCAGATATTGACACTGATAAATCTTCATATTTATTTAAGATGGAGTTTATTCGTTCTTTACTTAAAGAAGTGTTAGTTGCATTAGATATGGAGGAGTCTAGTCCTCTTGATACTAAATCTACTAAGCGTTTAAATTCGTTTTTCAAACCTCATGTAGTTATTCCTGAAGTTTTTCCAGTTCCTGATGCTATTTCAGAAGTAATTTCTAGGGAATGGAATAGTCTGGGTACTTCATTTACTCCTTCTCAAAGGTTTAAGAAATTGTACCCTGTGCCATCTGATAGATTAGAGTTTTGGGATAAAATCCCTAAAGTTGATGGGGCTATTTCTACTCTTGCTAAACGTACTACTATTCCTACGGCGGATAGTACTTCCTTTAAGGATCCTTTAGACAGGAAGCTTGAATCCTTTCTAAGGAGAGCTTATTTATGTTCAGGTAATCTTCTTAGACCTGCTATTTCTTTGGCTGATGTTGCTGCAGCTTCAACTTTCTGGTTGGAGGCTTTAGCGCAACAAGTATCAGATCATAATGCTTATAGCATTGTTAAACTTCTTCAACATGCTAATAACTTTATTTGTGATGCCATTTTTGATATCATTAGAATTGATGTCAGATATATGTCTTTAGCTATTTTAGCTAGAAGAGCTTTGTGGCTTAAATCTTGGAATGCAGATATGACTTCTAAGTCAACTTTGCTTTCTCTTTCTTTCCAAGGTAATAAATTATTTGGTTCACAGTTGGATTCTATTATTTCAACTGTTACTGGGGGGAAGGGAACCTTTTTGCCTCAGGACAAAAAATCTAAAGGTAAATACAGGGCTGCTAATCATTTTCGTTCCTTTCGTCAGAATAAAGAACAGAAGCCTGACCCTTCCCCTAAAGGAACGGTTTTCGTTTGGAAACCTTCTCCAGTCTGGAATAAATCCAAGCCTTTTAGAAAGTCAAAACCAGCTCCTAAATCCGCATGAAGGTGCGGCCCTCACTCCAGCGCAGCTGGTAGGGGGCAGGTTACGTTTTTTCAAAGATGTTTGGATCATTTCGATTCACAGTCTTTGGATTCAGAACATTGTTTCTCAAGGATACAGAATAGGTTTCAAGATAAGACCTCCTGTGAGAAGATTTTTTCTCTCTCGCATTCCAGTAAACCCAGTGAAGGCTCAGGCATTTCTGAAATGTGATTCAGATCTAGAGTTGGCTGGGGTAATTGTACCAGTTCCAGTTCTGGAACGGGGTCTGGGGTTTTACTCAAATCTATTCATTGTTCCAAAGAAGGAGAATTCCTTCAGACCAGTTCTGGATCTAAAAATATTGAATCGTTATGTAAGAATACCAACATTCAAAATGGTGACTATAAGGACTATTCTGCCTTTTGTTCAGCAAGGGCATTATATGTCCACAATAGATTTACAGGATGCATATCTTCATATTCCAATTCATCCAGATCACTATCAGTTTCTGAGATTCTCTTTTCTAGACAAGCATTACCAGTTTGTTGCCCTTCCGTTTGGCCTAGCAACAGCTCCAAGGATCTTTTCAAAGGTTCTCGGTGCCCTTCTCTCTGTAATCAGAGAACAGGGTATTGCGGTATTTCCTTATTTGGACGATATCTTGGTACTTGCTCAGTCTTTACATTCTGCAGAATCTCATACGAATCAACTTGTGTTGTTACTTCAAAAACATGGTTGGAGGATCAATTTACCAAAGAGTTCTTTGATTCCTCAGACAAAGTTAACCTTTTTGGGCTTTCAAATAGATTCAGTGTCCATGACTTTGTCTCTAACAGAAAAGAGACGTCTGAAGTTGGTTTCAGCTTGTCGAAACCTTCAGTCTCAGTCATTCCCTTCGGTAGCTTTTTGCATGGAAATTCTAGGTCTCATGACTGCTGCATCAGATGCGATCCCCTTTGCTCGTTTTCACATGAGACCTCTTCAGCTTTGTATGCTGAACCAGTGGTGCAGGGATTATACAAGGATATCACAAATAATATCCTTAAATCCCAATCTTCGGTCTTCTCTGACTTGGTGGTTGGATCACCATCGTTTAATTCAAGGGGCCTCTTTTGTTCGCCCAACCTGGACTGTGATCTCAACAGATGCGAGTCTTTCAGGTTGGGGAGCTGTATGGGGATCTCTGACAGCGCAGGGGGTTTGGGAATCTCAGGAGGCGAGATTACCAATCAATATTTTGGAACTCCGTGCGATTTTCAGAGCTCTTCAGTTCTGGCCTCTTCTGAAGAGAGAATCGTTTATTTGTTTTCAGACGGACAATGTCACAACCGTGGCGTATGTCAATCATCAAGGTGGGACTCACAGTCCTCAAGCTATGAAAGAAGTATCTCGGATAATTGTATGGGCGGAATCCACCTCCTGTCTAATTTCTGCGGTTCACATCCCAGGTGTAGACAATTGGGAAGCAGATTATCTCAGTCGCCAGACGTTACATCCGGGCGAGTGGTCTCTTCACCCAGAGGTTTTTCTTCAGATTGTTCAAATCTGGGGACTTCCAGAAATAGATCTGATGGCCTCTCATCTAAACAGGAAACTTCCCAGGTATCTGTCCAGATCCAGGGATCCTCAGGCGGAAGCAGTGGACGCGTTGTCGCTTCCTTGGAATTATCATCCTGCCTATATCTTTCCGCCTCTAGTTCTTCTTCCAAAAGTGATTTCCAAAATTCTAATGGAACGTTCGTTTGTACTGCCGGTGGCTCCAGCATGGCCTCACAGGTTTTGGTATGCGGATCTCATTCGGATGGCCAGTTGCCAACCTTGGACACTTCCGTTAAGACCAGACCTTCTATCTCAAGGCCCATTTTTCCATCAGGATCTCAAATCATTAAATTTGAAGGTATGGAAATTGAACGCTTGATTCTTAGTCATAGAGGTTTCTCTGACTCAGTAATTAATACTGTGTTACAGGCTCGTAAATCTGTGTCTAGAAAGATTTATTATCGAGTCTGGAAGACTTACATTTCTTGGTGTTCTTCTCATAAGTTCTCCTGGCATTCTTTTATAATTTCTAGAATTTTACAGTTTCTTCAGGATGGTTTGGATAAAGGTTTATCTGCAAGTTCCTTGAAAGGACAAATCTCTGCTCTTTCTGTTCTTTTTCACAGAAAGATTGCTAATCTTCCTGATATTCATTGTTTTGTGCAGGCTTTGGTTCGTATCAAGCCTGTCATTAAGTCAATCTCTCCTCCTTGGAGTCTTAATTTGGTTCTGAGGGCTTTACAGGCTCCTCCGTTTGAACCTATGCATTCTCTGGATATTAAATTACTTTCTTGGAAAGTTTTGTTCCTTTTGGCTATCTCTTCTGCTAGAAGAGTTTCTGAGTTATCTGCTCTTTCTTGTGAATCTCCTTTTCTGATTTTTCATCAGGATAAGGCGGTGTTGCGGACTTCATTTCAATTTTTACCTAAGGTTGTGAATTCTAACAACATTAGTAGAGAGATTGTTGTCCCTTCATTGTGTCCTAATCCTAAGAATTCAAAGGAGAGATCTTTACATTCTTTGGATGTAGTAAGAGCTTTGAAATATTATGTTGAAGCTACTAAAGATTTTAGAAAGACTTCTAGTCTATTTGTTATCTTTTCTGGTTCCAGGAAAGGTCAGAAAGCTTCTGCCATTTCTTTGGCGTCTTGGTTAAAGTCTTTGATTCATTATGCTTATGTGGAGTCGGGTAAGTCCCCGCCTCAAAGGATTTTGGCTCATTCTACTAGGTCAGTTTCTACTTCCTGGGCTTTTAGGAATGAAGCTTCTGTTGATCAGATTTGCAAAGCAGCAACTTGGTCTTCTTTGCATACTTTTACTAAATTCTACCATTTTGATGTTTTCTCTTCTTCTGAAGCAGTTTTTGGTAGAAAAGTACTTCAGGCAGCTGTTTCAGTTTGATTCTTCTGCTTATGATTTCAGTTTTTTTCATTATTAAGATTAAAACTTTTGATTTGGGTTGTCGATTATTTTTTCAGCGGAATTGGCTGTCTTTATTTTATCCTTCCCTCTCTAGTGACTCTTGCGTGGAAGTTCCACATCTTGGGTATCTGCTATCCCATACATCACTAGCTCATGGACTCTTGCTAATTACATGAAAGAAAACATAATTTATGTAAGAACTTACCTGATAAATTCATTTCTTTCATATTAGCAAGAGTCCATGAGACTCACCCTTTTTGTGGTGGTTAAGATTTTTTTGTATAAAGCACAATTATTCAAATTCCTTATTTTTGATGCTTTCACTCCTTTCTTATCACCCCACTTCTTGGCTATTCATTAAACTGAATTGTGGGTGTGGTGAGGGGTGTATTTATAGGCATTTTGAGGTTTGGGAAACTTTGCCCCTCCTGGTAGGAATGTATATCCCATACGTCACTAGCTCATGGACTCTTGCTAATATGAAAGAAATTAATTTATCAGGTAAGTTCTTACATAAATTATGTTATCGGAAGCCACGGTGGCTTCAGGAGGTTTACTAGACTGGGCACGTTGCAGTCTTTGAAGAAGGGCGATGTTCAGTTGAGCAACCACACAGGAGGAAGGTATGATGTGTTCAATAGGGACTTCAGAGGAATCACTTGAGTGAGGAAACTGAAGGGAAAGGGTGTCAGCCTTCTTTTTTTTGGTCCCAGGAAGATAAGAGACCACAAAGTTAAAACAAGGCCCATCTGGCCTGTCGAGGATTGAGTCAATAAACAGTCTCTAGGTAAGTCAGATTCTTGTGGTCAGTGAGAACCTGAATGGGACTGGCGATGCCTTCTAACCAATGGCGCCATTCAGTCAAGGCCATCTTAATGGCTAAGAGTTCACAATTACCCACATCATAATTCCTCTCTGCATGAGTAAAGTGTTTGGAAAAAAAGGCTACAGGGTGCAACTTGGAGGTTAAATGATCCCTTTGGGTTAGAACTGTTCCAGCCCCTATTTCGGAGGCATCAACCTCTAAAGTGAATTGTAGGTCAGGATCAGGATAACGGAGCACAGTAGCAGAACAGAAATACTTTTTTAGACGAGTGAAGGCATATATGGCCTCAGGGGGCCAATGGTTGCAGTCTTTGTTCCGTTTTGTCAATTCCGTGAGTGGAGCGACTGTTTGAGAAAAGTTCTTTATAAACTTGCGGTAATAATTGGAGAACCCCAAGAATCTCTGTAATTCCTTTAATGAAGTAGGCTGAGGCTATTCTAAAACTGCAGTGAGTTTAGCAGGATCCATGGCAAAACCTTCTTTCGAGGAACTGGATCTTAACTTGGACAAACTCACATTTTTCTAGTTTAGCTACCAAAGAATTGTCTCTGAGACGTTGAAGTACCTGTCTCACATGCTTATGATGCTCCTCCAGAGTTGAAGAGAAAATAAGGATGTCATCCAGGTAGACGATGACAGTGCAATTGAGGAGTTTACGGAAGACATTGTTGACAAATGCCTGAAAGACTGCAGGGGCGTTACACAGCCCAAAGGTCATTACGAGGTATTCGTAATGCCCTGATCTTGTGTTAAAGGCGGTCTTCCATTCGTGGCCTGGGAAGATACGAATCAGATTGTATGTCCCACGTAAGTCCAGCTTGGTGAATAAATTAGCATTCTGGAGTGAGTCATACAGTTCGGTGATCAAAGGAATGGGATAGCGATTCTTGATAGTTATGTTGTTCAAGGCCCTGTAGTCGATGCAGGGTCTGAGCCCACCATCCTTCTTACTGACGAAAAAGAAGCCTGCCCCAGCAGGAGAGGAGGAAGGGTGAATGAAACCTTTAGCTAGGTTCTCTTGGATGTACTCCTCCATGGATTTGGTTTAGCTTTGGAGAGTGGATAAGTCCTCCCTTTAGGAAGTGGGGCTCCGGGAAAGAGGTCTATTTTGCAATTGTAAGGATGGTGGGGTGGCAGCACGTTGGCTGCTTTTTTCTCAAACACATCTGCAAAGTCTGCATATACTGAGGGAAGGTTTGGAGGAGCCTGTATACTGGCTATGGGGATGTAGAGCAGAGGAGTGACTTTAGCAAGGCAGGAGTGGAAACAGGAGGTACCCCAGGAGGCCAGTTGTCCTTCAGCCCAGTCAAACTGTGGATTATGTATATGAAGCCAAGGTAGACCAAGGATGACAGGCTGTGCTAGTGAGTGAATGACCTCAACTGCAGCTGTTCGGTATGAAGGACTCCCACAGTCATGGTCATAAGTGCTGACTCAAAATGGATCAACCCTGAATCCAGAGTAGTTATTTTGAGAGAATGTCTTTTCAGCAGAAGAGGCAAGCCAGCTTGAATCATAAAACGGTGATCCAGAAAGTTTCCAGTTGCCCCTGATTCAATGAAGGCTTGAGTGTGGACAGTATTCTGAAGGAAGGTAAGGGTAACAGGTACCAGAATCCGAGAGGAGTGAGGGGATTTAGTAGTGATCGTGCTTAGAGGTACCCCAATGTTATCCCCTAAGCATTGGCTTTTCACAGCCGAATGTCACAATTCTTTAATTGGTGGGTGTTAGATTCACAATAAAAGCATAGTCTCAATCTCCTTCTTCTCTGTCTTTCAGACTCTGAGGGTTTGAAGGAGGAGAGATCCATGGGTTCCTCCACTGGGGTAACTGGAGCTGTTGAAGGGGTAGAGGATACTGCAGAAACCGGACGAATAGAAGGATGGGAGGGAAGGACCCTCCGAGTTCTGTCTCTCTCGGCTTGTCTCTCCTGGAAATGAGAGTCCAGACTGATACAAAGTGTTATAAAGTCATCCAAAGAAGAAGGAATAGCATGATAAGTGAGTTAATCTTTGATGCGTTCATACAGACCCCTCCTAAAGGCTGCCTTGAGAGCACTGCCATCCCAAGTGGTTTCAAGTGCCAAGGTGCGAAACTCGATGGTGAATTGTGCCACAGTTCTATTGCCCTGGCGGAGATACAGGAGTGAAAATTCTGCAGCAGAAGTACGGCCAGAAGAAAATGCAGAAATGAAGAGATCAGCATCATGCAGGAGTGGAGCATTCTGTTCCAAAAGGGGAGAGACCCAGACTAGGGCCTTGTCTTTCAGTAAGGAAATTATAAAGGTGACCCTTGATTGGTGAGACTGAAAGGTGTGAGGATCGTTACGGAAGTGAGACCTGCACTGGTTAAGAAAACCCCTACAATCAATAGTACCTTCATATTTGTCAGGCAATGGTATCCGGGGAATGCTTCCAGAAGCAGGGGAAGAAGCCTCAGTGCTAGGAGCGGAGACTGGCGGTACAACAGGAGCGGTATTCCTTGCTGCAACTAGTGCAGAGTTGAGCGGTTATAGCTTCTAGTTTGGAGTCCACACTCTGCAACTGCGTGGTGTGGGTTCCCAACATCAGTCCTTGAAGAGAAACTGTTCTTGCTACTTCATTTGGCTCCATGGCCCAAGTATAATGTAATGCTCGTGGGATATTCCACTATCGGATCGAACTCGCCAGTAGTCTTCTTATCCCGGGGTCGAGCAGGAATGATAGGGAATATCCCAGAGCAGAGAAAGTTTGCAAGATGAGGTAAGCGGCACTCACCACAGGCAGGATAGTCTTCAGCGGCAACAGACAGGGAATCAGAGAAAGGCAATTCAAAGATAAACCATTAGAATGGTCCGGCAGGCAGGGCTTGGCAATGTTAAAGCAGTCCAGAGGTAAACCACTAGGATGGTCAGGCAGGCAGAGTTTGGCAATGGTAACGCAGTCCAGAGGTAGTTCACTAGGATGGTCAGGCAGGGTTTGGCAATGGTAAAGCAGTCCAGAGGTAAACCACTAGGATGGTCAGGCAGGCAAGGTTTAGCAACAAAGAGGCAATCCAGAGCAATAGGGGTTAATCAAGCAGAGAGGACGAATGAGGCAGGCACAACTTGAAAAACCGCTTTAAATTCAAAACAGAAGGTGCTTTATTCGTATTCCATATAAAAGTTATACATGCAGACAGGCAAGGTGGACAAAAAGGTCTAACATGTTTCGCACCACCAGGGGTGCTTACTCATAGACTAATGTCTGTGTTTAAACTCCAACCCTTTATAGGGCAGGAAGCAGTCAAAATTAACCACTTCACGCCCCCAAAGGGAAAAAAAAAGGAATAAAAACAACTACAACCAGGTGTGACACTGAAATTAGTTTGCCGTAATACAAAAAAGTAGTATACTTAGATTAACTCTTCACTGTAATAAAGCATAAGAGAAATGTATAGAAACCTGTTGACAACATAGATAATGAAGATATATATTATTAATTATTCAACTACATACTGATACTAAAAAAGTGAAAAAAGTAAAGACATGATATACATTTTAAATTTGATCAGATATCCAAAATAATACAAATAAGTAATATATGTATATAATTATGATAATCCAATATACATTAACCATATGTATCAATTATCAATAAAATAATTTATATCGCATTCACGATTCATTCCATATGGTGAGCGAGTACACAATTTTAGGATCCAGTAGAGTTCCTTTCTTTCCAAAATCTTATCCCTGTTACCACCCCGCAAGGGTATTTTCGCTATATCTATAACCTGAAATGAGAGATTTGCTAGATTTGTGAAATGAAAATTATTGAAATGGTCTGCTACTGCAGAATCCTGACTGTAATTTTTAATGTCTCTAACATGCTCATTATATCGTGTTCTTACTGCTCTTGTTGTTTTACCTACATACTGCAAAAAACAAATTTTGCAGGTCAGCAGGTACACAACAAATGTAAAGCCACAATTGGCATAAAAGTCAATTGGATAAACTTTTTTATTAAATTTACAGACAAAATGATCATCCTGTAATATATTAGGACAGGCTAAACAATTTCTTGTTCCACATTTAAAATTTCCTTTTTTATTATTTAGCCAAGTACCTGCATGGTGGGAATACACTGTATCCGATTTCACCAAGCTTGGAGACAACATTTGTGCTAAAGTTTTAGATTTTCTCGATACAAATTTACAATTTTTAATGAATGGTTGTAAGATTTCATCTGCTTTCAAAAGATCTAAGTGTTTTTTTATGATATTAATTATCTGATCATACTGCTGACTATATGGTGTAGAAAACACTATAGCATCATCAAATTTTGGTTTTTTGTCTTGTTTTTTAACTACTATAGTATCATCATGATGTCTTACATTATTTCTCACATCCTCCAAATTTTTAAATTTATACCCTCTTTGGACCAATCTGTCCCTCAATTCGATAGATTGTTTTTCATAAATATCATTGGATTTTGTATTCCGTCTAATTCTTAAGAACTGTGACTTCGGAATTGAGTGTATAAGATGTTGTGGATGTTGTGATTTGAAATGTAGGATAGTATTGCCTGCTGTTGGCTTTCTATATGTTTTAGTAATGATGGAATTATTATCAATTTGTATACTTAAATCCAAATAGTTGATTTCTTTCAAATTGTATTCCCCTGTAAATTTTAAATTCAGTTCATTATTGTCACAAAAATGAAGGAATTCTTTAAAAATATTATCATCTAAAGGGATCTTAAAAATGAAAAGCAAATCATCAATATAGCGTGTATACAATTCAATTTTGTCGCTCCAGATATTGTTTGGTGAATAAAGGTAAAGTTGCTCCCACCATGCCACATAAATATTGGCAAACGAGGGGGCAAATTTTGCCCCCATCGCCGTGCCACATGTCTGTATATAAAACTCATTATCAAAAAGAAAATAGTTGTGAGACAACAAGAACTTTAAGATCTCACAAATATAATCCACTTGCTCCTGTGTATAAAGAGAATCCCTCTGCATAAAATATTTGACAGCTGTAATACCCTGACCCTGTGGGATGGAAGTATAAAGTGAGGTAATGTCAATGATGCCCCAAGAAAAATTGGGGTGCCACTGAGTATTCTCCAAAGTTAGAATAAGATGCGAGGTGTCCTGTAGGTAGCTCAACTGCGAAGTGGCAATAGGTTGTAAAATGGAATCTATCCATTCAGCTATAGGTTCAAAAAGTGAGCCAATTCCAGCCACAATCGGTCTACCCGGAGGACACCTCGCATCCTTATGAATCTTTGGCACATGATGAAATATTGGGCGTATGGGATTAGCAGGAACTAATGTATCAATGTCACTTTCTTCAAAGATGCCCAACAATATACCATCCCTTATAAGTTTTTCCAATTCTCTTTTAAAGGGTAAGGTAGGATCTCTTTGAAGTTTCTGATAGGTCCTATCATCAGATAGTTGTCTACATGCCTCATCAAAATAAGTGTTTTATTCATAATGACAATACTGCCTCCTTTATCTGAGTTGCGAATTACTATGTTATTGTTATCTTGTAAAGATTTAACAGCTTTTCGCTCTTTATTCGTCAGATTTAAGGAGGCAGTACTTGTCCCTACATTTTCCTCCAATGCCATTATATCCTTTTGCACAGCTTTCTGAAAGGCATTGATTAGGGGTCCCCTATAATTAGTAGGATAGAAACTTGAATGTTTTTTTCTAGGTTTTGGGAAGGAGGATGATTGGAATTGTTGATTCTCATCACTATACATGTTAACTAAAGTTGTAATGGTACATGCATCCTCAAAGTTAACATGAATATTCCTGTTGAATTGCTGTGGGTTTTCCACATCTCCCAGTGAGAAATCATCACTATGTTTGTTTAAAGCAAAAAACCTCTTCAGGGTTAATTTGCGCACAAATTTATTAATATCTAGGAGTGTGGAAAAACCAGAGAAATTACTTGTTGGGGCAAATCCCAAACCTTTTGAAAGTACATTTTTTTCATGCTCATCCAAAACATAGTCAGATATATTAACAATACTCAGTCCATATTTTTTACAACCTGCAATAGGTTGAATATTATTCAAAGAATCATCAGTAATTAGTGTCCCCTCTTTTTCTTGCTCTTTTCTTTTCCTCTTGTTCCTCCATCTTCTCCTTCTTCTCTGTTTTTTTGATTTTTTTGTAAATTTCTTCTCGTCTTCGGTATGGACTTCAGAGGTTCCTCGTCTACTTCTTCCACAGAGGATTCCTGTAAAAAAGAGGAAGAAGGGGAAACAGAAAGAGAAGAAGAAGGAGACATAGAGCTGGTTGAAATACATGTGCTTCTAGCACTGGCATCAGAGTCCGTGGATTCACCCTCATCTGTGCTAAACACCACCTTGCGATTGCCTTTATTTTTTAGTATAGATTTGGGTTGTCCCTGGTCTTGTTGTGTATCATGTGCACTCTTATTTCCAATATTTCTATTGCCTTTTTTGTTGTTATATATATTCCTTCTGTGCACATTTTGTTTGCGTACTGCTGCCCAATTGTATACTTGATTTTGTTCATAATCCTCCTTATCTCGCAGAAATTTTTTACCCTTTCTGGTAGCCTGATCTCCATCAAATTTATCAATTGATTCATCCATTTTCTTTTTATATGTGATGAATTTAGTGTTTTTCTCATAATTTTTCAAACCCTCTTTAGCTATTTTCAATGGGTCCTCCAATTTAATGCGCTTCTTTTCTTTAACTCTTATAAGGATATCAATTAATGTTAAAGAGCATTGTGTGAGTGCCATATTCCAATCCTCTTGATCTTGTTCATCTTCAAACTCAAAAGAGGGATATTTTTTTATGCGTAGGCCTCTGGGAATGCGTTTACAATCCCTATATTTTTGGAAAGCTATGACATCCCACATAATCAAGCAGAGTAGTCAGGCAGGCAGGGTTCAGCAATAATATGCAAAAGTGTGGGTAAATAGTGCGCTGGTGGAATAAAGTTTCAAACTCCTTACAGTGTTTTTAGATCCTTCAATCTAAAAGTAATGTGTAGAGAAAAGAGGTTTAGTAAGGGCGCTAATAGCTAAAGATACTATGTGGATTTATTAAGTGTATATATGTGATAAGAGTTTAAAGTATCAAAAAATGTGTAAAAAACATACAGTTAATTTATGTGTAAAATACAGTTTATTAGGTTACAATATGATTAAAGAACTTATAGAGACGTCTCTAGTACAAATCAATAAAATTTAAAAACAGAAATAAATCAATAAAAGATAAGATAAAAAGCAAGTAGTACTATTAGAGAATATTCGTATGCTACTTTTTGGTCACTCAGAAATATCACATGTAATGTGACTAGGCAGTTTGCCAAACTTTCCGTGAGTATTTTAAAGTTCATAAAATTTCTTACATACTTTCATTTAAAATTCGTTTACCAACTGGATAAAAACTTTTGAAAGAAGATGGAGCTTAAAGCAGAGCTGTGCATAAAAAATGTTTGTATAGAGTTGTATCTTTCTGTCAAAATATACCAGACCTTTGTATTAGTTTCAAAGCAAATTTTCAGGGATAATTATCATGTCCATATATATGAACCAAGAGAGATGTCCCATAAACTTATTTTGCTAATAGTTTGAGATTGCAGTTTGCGACTCCCATACAAATTGTACCTTATCGTATACGTGAGCTATAGCAGGGTATCCTGTGCATCCTGCAGCTCGGTTCCTCCGATAGTGTCCTCGTGTTGCTGGCGTCTGACGTCACATCCAATGTGTGGGGGCCCGCCTTGCGTCCGCCAATCAGTGCTTAGCCAGTTTCAGGATACCTTTTTGCATCCGATACAAGGTGTACAATTTTCTTCTTATTTCTGATACTTGCTTGTACCGGTCAGCAGAGGTGTGTTTGAATGAAAGAAATTTTCCTGCACTTAGTGCTTTTAAGCACGCAGGTTCCGATGATATATAATTTCAATGTCTTTTGTTGACAATCAACCCGGGTTGGTTCATTCAGTTCAAACGATAGTGGAGTCAAGGATACAGTCTTTAGCTTCTACGCGTTTCACTCCCTCTAGGAGCTTTATCAAGAATGATTCTGACTGTTTGACTCCTCTCTTTAATAGGTGTATCCAGTGTCTCATTGGTTCAAAGAAATCTCGTAGTTAAGGTGGTATCCATGGTTAGCACTTGCTCCTAATACATTGCTCTATCATAATATTTATCACAAGTTTGACCAAACATATTTCAGACCAATTTATTTTAAAACAATTTCATTGTCGTGTTACCTTAAGACAATTCAATTTATTTAAACCTATTATGTTAAGGATAGGTGGAGATGTGGAGAAACATATAATAGGATTGTTAGGTTAAGGGTGCACTAAAAAATACGTGCACTAAAAAATACGTTCTTTAATCTAGAAGAAATGGTGAGATGTCCAATTCTGAATTTAACCCTTTGGGGAATAGCGTGTCGAATTTAAAGATGTACTCTGCCTCTTTAAGGAGCAGTTTCTTCTGTATATCCCCGCCTCTCCAGTGTTTTTCTACTTTGTATATACCCCAAAAGGATAGATCTTTTGTGTTACCCTTATGTGTGGTTTTGAAATGTTGATAGAGGTGTGTGTCTTCCATTCCATTCTCTATATTATTGAGATGTTCCCTGATTCTATCTCTCAGAGTTCTCTTAGTTTCTCCAAAATAAAAAAGATTGCAAGTGCATTTTAGGACATAGATAATACCTTTGTGTGAGCATCTTATAAGTTCTTTGATTGGTATGGTGTTGTTAGGACCTATCTGTATTATATTGGATTTATTGCTGTGTTTACATGACTTACATGTGTAACATGGGAAGAAGCCTGTTAATTTTTGTCCATGGAGGTCTTTTTGTATTAGTTTGTTTTTATTGGGTTTTTTTAGGTCACTAGGTGCAAGGGTTGATTTTAAATTACTAGCTTTTTTGAAAACAAAACTGGGGTTATCTGTAACTTTTTCTCCCAGGATATTGTCTTCCTTGATGAGATGCCAATGCTTTTTTATGATTTTTTTCACCATATTATGATCAATGTGATAATCTGTTATGAATGGAATTTTTATTTTATTTTCATCTATATTTGTTTTTTCTTTGTATGTTAATAATGATTCCCTATTGGTGTTTTTGGCCCTTTCTAATGCTTTTTTGGTGTGTGTTGTGTTGTAACCTCTTGAGTTAAATCTTTCTATTAGTGTTCCGGCCTGAATTTCAAAGTCTGCCATCCTAGAGCAGTTTTTTCGAACTCTAAGGCACTGCCCTATTGGTATGTTATCCTTCCAAGCATCCAGATGACAACTTTTAGCGTGCAAATAATTATTACAGTCAACTTGTTTAAAGTATGTTTTTGTCTCTATCTTATTCCCCAATACCATCATTTCTAAATCAAGGAAAGTAATTCCTTCTTTACTTTGGTTATGTGTGAAATGTAAACCTAAAGTATTTTGGTTCATCTTTTCAAACATTTTGATTAGATCTGTCTCCTGCCCTTTCCAAATTATTAACAGGTCATCTATGTACCTTTTGTAGAGTACAAGGTTTGCACCGTAGCCGCCAGACCCAAAGAAATTCTCTTCCCAAAGGCCCATAAAAAGATTGGCATAGCTAGGTGCAAACCTTGTACCCATAGCTGTTCCTTCTGTTTGGAGATAGAACTTATTATCAAAGGAGAAATAGTTGTTCTCTAAAATGAATTTGATGCTCATTAAAATGAATTCCTTATGTATTTCTGGCATATCTGTGTCTTTTGATAGATAGTGGTTAATTGCCTCCATTCCCTTTTTATGGTCTATTATTGTGTAAAGTGACGTTACATCACATGTCGCTAGGTACATATCATCTTCCCACTGAAAGGTATTTAGGATGTTGAGTACTTGAGTGGAATCCCTCAAATAAGAGTTTAGATTTGTTACATATTTTTGTAAGTATCCGTCTACATATCGTGAAAGATTGGAGGAGATGGAATCGATCCCTGATATGATGGGCCTACCAGGGGGATCGATTAGGCTCTTGTGAATTTTTGGTAGAAAGTAAAAGATCGGTATTCTTGGATTGTGCGGAGTTAAGAATTGAAATTCTTTATCATTTAATACACCTGATCTTTTACCCTCTACCAGTAATTTATTCAATGTTTGTACATATTTATTAGTAGGATTAAGATCCAATTTTTTATATGTTGTGATATTGTCTAATAGTCTGTGGGCTTCAATGAGATATTTGGCGGTGTCCATCACGACTATGCCGCCGCCCTTATCTGCAGATTTTATGGTTAGTTCTTTATTGTTCTGTAAATTGTTTATGATGGATTTTTCTTTCAGGCTCAAATTAAACTGTTTTGGTTGTTGGGGATTACATCTTTTGATGTCTTTCAGTACTAATTTTTCGAAAGTATCTAGATAATTCCCTTTTGATTGTATAGGGTTAAATTTCGATTTGGGTTTTAAATTGGAATGATTAATTTTCACGGGTGCTTGTATACTTAGCTGTCTCTCTGTAGGGTTTTTTAAGAAATGTCTTTTCAAAGTAAGATTTCTCACGAATTTTTTTACATGTATAAAAGTATTGAATTTATTGAGTCTAGCAGTGGGGGCATATGTAAGACCTAAGCTCAGGACTTTTTCTTCCTCTTTGTTAAGGGGAGTGCTGCTTAAATTATATATTCCTTGCGTGTTATTGGTTATCTCCCTCTTTTTGCTACTTTTTCTGGATACTCCCCTTCCTCTCTTTCCTCTAATCCCCTTTTTCTTCTGGGATTTGTTGCTGTTTCTGGTTGGAAGAGTTCTCTTGAGGTGCCCTCTCTCAGAGGGCTTTTCCCTAAAAAAAGGGGGGAATCATTATGTGTTTGGTATTCTCTTCTTTGCTCTAGGTCTCTTAGGGGTTCAAACCTATTATGGGTCGGGGTTCTCCAAGAGTCCCATTGTCTATTTTCTCTCCTATAAGTTCTTGGGTGCTCCCACTCACTGGGTTTTTCATTGTATGTTCTAGAATGGGTATTATCTATCCTATTATGTGGATGATATTGTTCTCTTGCTCTATGCCATGATTGTTGGTTGTGATGACGGTCTCTATTATAGTTAAATGATCTTTCAGTTTGATAGTTATTCCTATTGGATGTGTTTTGGTACCTATAATTATCATAATGATGATAAGTGTTATGTTGTCTCTTGTTATTATAAGTATTACCATGTGGAGGATAATAGGTGTGGGTCTTAAATGTGTCTGGGTTAACTTCAGAGATTTCTTCTATTTGCTGAGACTGATTGTTATTTTTAATGTCTCTTTCCATCTTTCCCCATTTTGTTCTTAATAAATCTTTATTCAGATTATTTAATTTATCCATTATTACTTTTTGTCTTTCTTTATATTCATTTTCATTTTTCCTATCCTTTAATTTCTCTTTAATTTCTAAGATATTTTTCTCAATAATTAAAAGTGTTTCTTTTCTAGATCTTTTAAGAATCTCAATTAGTGTATTAGAGGCTTTAGTTAGTGTGTCTTTCCATTCTGTTTGTAGAGTTTCGCTTAAAGTGAAAGTGCAATTTTTCTTTAAAAGTAATCCTTTTGGTATAATGCCTTTTTTTGTGTATCTGTTAAGAAAAACTAATTCCATTTGTTGCTTTAATTCTTTTGTGAGTTCGTGTTCTAAGCTTTGCATTAGGTCTAGGGTTTTATCTGAGCTGATCTGATTTATTAAAGGGATATTTTCCTCTCTCATATCTAGAAATATTTTGTCCCTAAAATCAAAAATGTCCTCCATATTGGGTTAGATGGTGTAAAAAAACCTGCTGCAACTATTTAGGTGAAGGAAAATCGTAAAGTGCAAAAGTGTGGGTAAATAGTGCGCTGGTGGAATAAAGTATCAAACTCCTTACAGTGTTTTTAGATCCTTCAATCTAAAAGTAATGTGTAGAGAAAAGAGGTTTAGTAAGGGCGCTAATAGCTAAAGATACTATGTGGATTTATTAAGTGTATATATGTGATAAGAGTTTAAAGTATCAAAAAATGTGTAAAAAACATACAGTTAATTTATGTGTAAAATACAGTTTATTAGGTTACAATATGATTAAAGAACTTATAGAGACGTCTCTAGTACAAATCAATAAAATTTAAAAACAGAAATAAATCAATAAAAGATAAGATAAAAAGCAAGTAGTACTATTAGAGAATATTCGTATGCTACTTTTTGGTCACTCAGAAATATCACATGTAATGTGACTAGGCAGTTTGCCAAACTTTCCGTGAGTATTTTAAAGTTCATAAAATTTCTTACATACTTTCATTTAAAATTCGTTTACCAACTGGATAAAAACTTTTGAAAGAAGATGGAGCTTAAAGCAGAGCTGTGCATAAAAAATGTTTGTATAGAGTTGTATCTTTCTGTCAAAATATACCAGACCTTTGTATTAGTTTCAAAGCAAATTTTCAGGGATAATTATCATGTCCATATATATGAACCAAGAGAGATGTCCCATAAACTTATTTTGCTAATAGTTTGAGATTGCAGTTTGCGACTCCCATACAAATTGTACCTTATCGTATACGTGAGCTATAGCAGGGTATCCTGTGCATCCTGCAGCTCGGTTCCTCCGATAGTGTCCTCGTGTTGCTGGCGTCTGACGTCACATCCAATGTGTGGGGGCCCGCCTTGCGTCCGCCAATCAGTGCTTAGCCAGTTTCAGGATACCTTTTTGCATCCGATACAAGGTGTACAATTTTCTTCTTATTTCTGATACTTGCTTGTACCGGTCAGCAGAGGTGTGTTTGAATGAAAGAAATTTTCCTGCACTTAGTGCTTTTAAGCACGCAGGTTCCGATGATATATAATTTCAATGTCTTTTGTTGACAATCAACCCGGGTTGGTTCATTCAGTTCAAACGATAGTGGAGTCAAGGATACAGTCTTTAGCTTCTACGCGTTTCACTCCCTCTAGGAGCTTTATCAAGAATGATTCTGACTGTTTGACTCCTCTCTTTAATAGGTGTATCCAGTGTCTCATTGGTTCAAAGAAATCTCGTAGTTAAGGTGGTATCCATGGTTAGCACTTGCTCCTAATACATTGCTCTATCATAATATTTATCACAAGTTTGACCAAACATATTTCAGACCAATTTATTTTAAAACAATTTCATTGTCGTGTTACCTTAAGACAATTCAATTTATTTAAACCTATTATGTTAAGGATAGGTGGAGATGTGGAGAAACATATAATAGGATTGTTAGGTTAAGGGTGCACTAAAAAATACGTGCACTAAAAAATACGTTCTTTAATCTAGAAGAAATGGTGAGATGTCCAATTCTGAATTTAACCCTTTGGGGAATAGCGTGTCGAATTTAAAGATGTACTCTGCCTCTTTAAGGAGCAGTTTCTTCTGTATATCCCCGCCTCTCCAGTGTTTTTCTACTTTGTATATACCCCAAAAGGATAGATCTTTTGTGTTACCCTTATGTGTGGTTTTGAAATGTTGATAGAGGTGTGTGTCTTCCATTCCATTCTCTATATTATTGAGATGTTCCCTGATTCTATCTCTCAGAGTTCTCTTAGTTTCTCCAAAATAAAAAAGATTGCAAGTGCATTTTAGGACATAGATAATACCTTTGTGTGAGCATCTTATAAGTTCTTTGATTGGTATGGTGTTGTTAGGACCTATCTGTATTATATTGGATTTATTGCTGTGTTTACATGACTTACATGTGTAACATGGGAAGAAGCCTGTTAATTTTTGTCCATGGAGGTCTTTTTGTAAACTAATACAAAAAGACCTCCATGGACAAAAATTAACAGGCTTCTTCCCATGTTACACATGTAAGTCATGTAAACACAGCAATAAATCCAATATAATACAGATAGGTCCTAACAACACCATACCAATCAAAGAACTTATAAGATGCTCACACAAAGGTATTATCTATGTCCTAAAATGCACTTGCAATCTTTTTTATTTTGGAGAAACTAAGAGAACTCTGAGAGATAGAATCAGGGAACATCTCAATAATATAGAGAATGGAATGGAAGACACACACCTCTATCAACATTTCAAAACCACACATAAGGGTAACACAAAAGATCTATCCTTTTGGGGTATATACAAAGTAGAAAAACACTGGAGAGGCGGGGATATACAGAAGAAACTGCTCCTTAAAGAGGCAGAGTACATCTTTAAATTCGACACGCTATTCCCCAAAGGGTTAAATTCAGAATTGGACATCTCACCATTTCTTCTAGATTAAAGAACGTATTTTTTAGTGCACGTATTTTTTAGTGCACCCTTAACCTAACAATCCTATTATATGTTTCTCCACATCTCCACCTATCCTTAACATAATAGGTTTAAATAAATTGAATTGTCTTAAGGTAACACGACAATGAAATTGTTTTAAAATAAATTGGTCTGAAATATGTTTGGTCAAACTTGTGATAAATATTATGATAGAGCAATGTATTAGGAGCAAGTGCTAACCATGGATACCACCTTAACTACGAGATTTCTTTGAACCAATGAGACACTGGATACACCTATTAAAGAGAGGAGTCAAACAGTCAGAATCATTCTTGATAAAGCTCCTAGAGGGAGTGAAACGCGTAGAAGCTAAAGACTGTATCCTTGACTCCACTATCGTTTGAACTGAATGAACCAACCCGGGTTGATTGTCAACAAAAGACATTGAAATTATATATCATCGGAACCTGCGTGCTTAAAAGCACTAAGTGCAGGAAAATTTCTTTCATTCAAACACACCTCTGCTGACCGGTACAAGCAAGTATCAGAAATAAGAAGAAAATTGTACACCTTGTATCGGATGCAAAAAGGTATCCTGAAACTGGCTAAGCACTGATTGGCGGACGCAAGGCGGGCCCCCACACATTGGATGTGACGTCAGACGCCAGCAACACGAGGACACTATCGGAGGAACCGAGCTGCAGGATGCACAGGATACCCTGCTATAGCTCACGTATACGATAAGGTACAATTTGTATGGGAGTCGCAAACTGCAATCTCAAACTATTAGCAAAATAAGTTTATGGGACATCTCTCTTGGTTCATATATATGGACATGATAATTATCCCTGAAAATTTGCTTTGAAACTAATACAAAGGTCTGGTATATTTTGACAGAAAGATACAACTCTATACAAACATTTTTTATGCACAGCTCTGCTTTAAGCTCCATCTTCTTTCAAAAGTTTTTATCCAGTTGGTAAACGAATTTTAAATGAAAGTATGTAAGAAATTTTATGAACTTTAAAATACTCACGGAAAGTTTGGCAAACTGCCTAGTCACATTACATGTGATATTTCTGAGTGACCAAAAAGTAGCATACGAATATTCTCTAATAGTACTACTTGCTTTTTATCTTATCTTTTATTGATTTATTTCTGTTTTTAAATTTTATTGATTTGTACTAGAGACGTCTCTATAAGTTCTTTAATCATATTGTAACCTAATAAACTGTATTTTACACATAAATTAACTGTATGTTTTTTACACATTTTTTGATACTTTAAACTCTTATCACATATATACACTTAATAAATCCACATAGTATCTTTAGCTATTAGCGCCCTTACTAAACCTCTTTTCTCTTCAGCAATAATATATCAATCCAGCAGTTTGAGGGTTAACAGGCAGAGTGGTCAGACAAGCAAAGTTCAGCAGCAGTATATCAAGCCAGCAGTTTAGGGGTTAAACAGGCAGAGTGGTCAGACAAGCAGAGGTCAGCAACAATATAACAGTCCAGCATACAGTAATAATAACACCTAGGAGAACACTAAGTAACACCTATATTTGGGCAGTGATAGGTAGCAAGTGAGTTACTTACATAGGAGCAGGATTTGTGCCACAGGAGATCCTGACCGGCTTCAGAACGGAGGTAGCGTGCGGCGATGATGTCACCGCCGCACACTGACAGGAGCCGACTCCCCCCTAGGCAACGAGCAGAACAGCAGGTGCTGCATCCCTAGAAACAGCTAGAGCGGTGCAGCACAACATTATGTGACCCTATCTGTATTAAAAACCTGTGTCTGCGCGACCCCGTCTGTATTAATAAAGGGGGGTAGTTATCAAGCTGTCAACCTCAAATACGCTGGAATTCCACAGCGTATTTGTGGCGAGGCTGATTCGCCTTAGTTATCAAAGGCTAGAGACCGGCAAAAGTAGAATTTTGTGACGTAAGCTTCGATCCGCCGGACTCAGTCCGACACAGATCGATTCTTACGTCACTCCAGATGTTCCGCACACAAGTGCGGCACAATCTGACTACTTTTGCTAGTTATCAAATGACTAGCAGGTACGCTCGGCACTTTTCCGGCCCAGCGTACCTGGTTTTCAATCCGCCGCCCTGGAGGCGGTGGATCCCATAGGAATCAATGGGAGTCTGACCATAGCGAAAGTACAAGTTCGCTGCTGCCAGACATCCCATTGATTCCTATGGGAGCTGTCTACACCTAACACCCTAACATGTACCCCGAGTCTAAACACCCCTAATCTGCCCCCCCTACACCGCCGCAACTAAATAAATATATTACCCCCTAAACCGCCGCTCCCAGAGCCCACCGCCACTATAATAAACATGTTAACCCCTAAACCGCCGCTCCCGGAGCCCACCGCAAGCTACTCTATACATATTAACCCCTAAACCGCCGCTCCCGGAGCCCTCCGCAAGCTACTCTATACATATTAACCCCTAAACCGCCGCTCCCGGACACCGCCGCAACCTACATTATACCTAGTAACCACTATCCTGCCCCCCCTATACCGCCGCCCTCTATAATAAAGTTATTAACCCCTAATCTGCCCCCCCTACACCGTCGCCACCTATAATACATTTATTAACCCCTATCCTGCCCCCCCTACACCGCCGCCACTGTAATAAAATTATTAACCCCTAAACCTAAGTCTAACACTAACCCTAACACCCCCCCTAACTTAAATATTAATTAAATAAATCTAAATAATATTTCTATTATTAAATAAATTAATTCTATTTAAAACTAAATACCTTTAAAATAAAGCCTAATAAAGCTACAATATAAATAATAATTATATTGTAGCTATCTAAGGCCTAGATTTGGAGTTTGGCGGTAGCCGTGAAAACCAGCGTTAGAGGCTCCTAACGCTGGTTTTAGGCTAACTCTGGTATTTGGAGTCACTCAAAAAAGGGTCTAACGCTCACTTTCCAGCCGCGACTTTTCCATACCGCAGATCCCCTTACGTAAATTACGTATCCTATCTTTTCAATGGGATCTTTCTAACTCCGGTATTTAGAGTCGTGGCTGAAGTGAGCGTTAGAGCTCTAACGACAAAACTCCAGCCGCAGAAAAAAAAACAGGAGTTAAGAGCTTTTTTGGCTAACACCGGTTCATAAAGCTCTTAACTACTGTGCCCTAAAGTACACTAACACCCATAAACTACCTATGTACCCCTAAACCGAGGCCCCCCCACATCGCCGCCACTCGATTAAATTTTTTTAACCGCTAATCTGCCGACCGCCACCTACGTTATCCTTATGTACCCCTAATCTGCTGCCCCTAACACCGCCGACCCCTATATTATATTTATTAACCCCTAACCTGCCCCCCACAACGTCGCCGCCAGATACCTACAATAATTAACCCCTAATCTGCCGACCGCAAAGCGCCGCTACTTAAGTTATCCTTATGTACCCCTAATCTGCTGCCCCTAACACCGCCGACCCCTATATTATATTTATTAACCCCTAATCTGCCCCCCTCAACGTCGCCTCCACCTGCCTACACTTATTAACCCCTAATCTGCCGAGCGGACCGCACCGCTACTATAATAAAGTTATTAACCCCTAATCCGCCTCACTAACCCTATAATAAATAGTATTAACCCCTAATCTGCCCTCCCTAACATCGCCGACACCTAACTTCAAACATTAACCCCTAATCTGCCGACCGGAGCTCACCGCTATTCTAATAAATGTATTAACCCCTAAAGCTAAGTCTAACCCTAACACTAACACCCCCCTAAGTTAAATATAATTTACATCTAACGAAATTAATTATCTCTTATTAAATAAATTATTCCTATTTAAAGCTAAATACTTACCTGTAAAAGAAATCCTAATATAGCTACAATATAAATTATAATTACATTGTAGCTATTTTAGGATTAATATTTATTTTACAGGCAACTTTGTAATTATTTTAACCAGGTACAATAGCTATTAAATAGTTAAGAACTATTTAATAGTTACCTAGTTAAAACAATAACAAAATTACCTGTAAAATAAATCCTAACCTAAGTTACAATTAAACCTAACACTATACTATCATTAAATTAATTAAATAAAATACCTACAATTACCTACAATAAAACCTAACACTACACTATCAATAAATAAATTAAATACAATTCCTACAAATAACTACAATGAAATAAACTAACTAAAGTATAAAAAATAAAAAAGAACTAAGTTACAAAAAATAAAAAAATATTTACAAACATAAGAAAAATATTACAACAATTTTAAACTAATTACACCTACTCTAAGCCCCCTAATAAAATAACAAAGACCCCCAAAATAACAAAATGCCCTACTCTATTCTAAATTACTACATTTCAAAGCTCTTTTACCTTACCAGCCCTGAACAGGGCCCTTTGCGGGGCATGCCCCAAGAAATTCAGCTCTTTTGCCTGTAAAAAATAACATACAATACCCCCCCCCCCAACATTACAACCCACCACCCACATACCCCTAATCTAACCCAAACCCCCCTTAAATAAACCTAACACTAAGCCCCTGAAGATCCAAAGTCTTCATCCTATCCGGGAAGAAGAGTAGATCCGGACCGGCAACCATCTTCTTCCAAGCGGCATCTTCTATCTTCATCCGATGACGACCGGCTCCATCCTGAAGACCTCCAGCGCGGACCCATCTTCCTTCGGCGACGTCCAACTGAAGAATGACGGTTCCTTTAAGGAACATCATCCAAGATGGCGTCCCTCGAATTCCGATTGGCTGATAGGATTCTTGGAGCCGGTCGTCATCGGATGAAGATAGAAGATGCCGCTTGGAAGAAGATGGTTGCCGGTCCGGATCTACTCTTCTTCCCGGATAGGATGAAGACTTTGGACCCTCTTCTGGACCTCTTCAGCACCGGATGATGGATCGCCAGCCCCCGCTTGGGTTGGATGAAGATTTTGGAGCCAGGACGGATTGGTGATACCTGGTGAGGTGAAGACAAGGTAGGAAGATCTTCAGGGGCTTAGTGTTAGGTTTATTTAAGGGGGGTTTGGGTTAGATTAGGGGTATGTGGGTGGTGGGTTGTAATGTTGGGGGGGGGGTATTGTATGTTTTTTTTTACAGGCAAAAGAGCTGAATTTCTTGGGGCATGCCCCGCAAAGGGCCCTGTTCAGGGCTGGTAAGGTAAAAGAGCTTTGAAATGTAGTAATTTAGAATAGGGTAGGGCATTTTTTTATTTTTGGGGTCTTTGTTATTTTATTAGGGGGCTTAGAGTAGGTGTAATTAGTTTAAAATTGTTGTAATATTTTTCAGATGTTTGTAAATATTTTTTTATTTTTTGTAACTTAGTTCTTTTTTATTTTTTGTACTTTAGTTAGTTTATTTCATTGTAGTTATTTGTAGGAATTGTATTTAATTTATTTATTGATAGTGTAGTGTTAGGTTTAATTGTAACTTAGGTTAGGATTTATTTTACAGGTAATTTTGTTATTATTTTAACTAGGTAACTATTAAATAGTTCTTAACTATTTAATAGCTATTGTACCTGGTTAAAATAATTACAAAGTTGCCTGTAAAATAAATATTAATCCTAAAATAGCTACAATGTAATTATAATTTATATTGTAGCTATATTAGGATTTCTTTTACAGGTAAGTATTTAGCTTTAAATAGGAATAATTTATTTAATAAGAGATAATTAATTTCGTTAGATGTAAATTATATTTAACTTAGGGGGGTGTTAGTGTTAGGGTTAGACTTAGCTTTAGGGGTTAATACATTTATTAGAATAGCGGTGAGCTCCGGTCGGCAGATTAGGGGTTAATAAGTGTAGGCAGGTGGAGGCGACGTTGTGGGGGGCAGGTTAGGGGTTAATAAATATAATATAGGGGTCGGCGGTGTTAGGGGCAGCAGATTAGGGGTACATAAGGATAATGTAAGTAGCGGCGGTTTACGGAGCGGCAGATTAGGGGTTAAAAATAATATGCAGGGGTCAGCGATAGCGGGGGCGGCAGATTAGGGGTTAATAAGTGTAAGGATAGGGGTGTTTAGACTCGGGGGACATGTTAGGGTGTTAGGTGCAGACGTAGGAAGTGTTTCCCCATAGCAAACAATGGGGCCGCGTTAGGAGCTGAACGCTGCTTTTTTGCAGGTGTTAGGTTTTTTTTCAGCTCAAACAGCCCCATTGTTTCCTATGGGGGAATCGTGCACGAGCACGTTTTTGAGGCTGGCCGCGTCCGTAAGCAACTCTGGTATCGAGAGTTGCAGTTGCGGTAAAAATGCTCTACGCTCCTTTTTTGGAGCCTAACGCAGCCTTTTTGTGGACTCTCAATACCAGAGTTATTTTTATGGTGCGGCCAGAAAAAAGGCAGCGTTAGCTACGCGGGTCGTTACCGACAAAACTCTAAATCTAGCCGTTAGGATTTATTTTTATTTTACAGGCAAATTTCAATTTATTTTAACTAGGTACAATAGCTATTAAATAGTTATTAACTATTTAATAGCTTACCTAGCTAAAATAAAGAGAAATTTACCTGTAAAATAAAAACTAACCTAAGTTACAATTACACCTAACACTACACTATACTTTAATAAATTATTCCTATTTAAAACTAAATACTTACCTGTAAAATAAACCCTAAGATAGCTACAATGTAATTAAGAATTACATTGTAGCTATTTTAGGATTTATATTTATTTTACAGGTAACTTTGTATTTATTTTAGCTAGTTAGAATAGTTATTAAATAGTTATTAACTATTTAATAACTACCTAGCTAAAAGAAATACAAAATTACCTGTAAAATAAATCCTAACCTAAGTTACAATTAAACCTAACACTACACTATCATTACATTAATTAAATAAATTAACTACAAATAACTACAATTAAATACAATTACATAAACTAACTAAAGTACAAAAAATAAAAAAAGCTAAGTTACAAAAAATTAAAAAAATAAGTTACAAACATTTAAAAAATATTACAACAATTTTAAGCTAATTACACCTAATCTAAGCCCCCTAATAAAATAACAAAGCCCCCCAAAATAAATTTCCTACCCTATTCTACATTAAAAAAGTTCAAAGCTCTTTTACCTTACCAGCCCTTAAAAGGGCCTTTTGTGGGGCATGCCCCAAAGAAAACTGCTCTTTTGCCTGTAAAAGAAAAATACAACCCCCCCAACATTAAAACCCACCACCCACATACCCCTAATCTAACCCAAACCCCCCTTAAAATAACCTAACACTAATCCCCTGAAGATCATCCTACCTTGAGTCGTCTTCACTCAGCCGAGCCACCGATGGAACTGAAGAGGAGATCCGGAGCGGCAGAAGTGATCCTCCAAGGGGCGCTGAAGAAGTCTTCCATCCGATGAAGTGGTCCTCCAAGCGGCGCAGAAGAAGTCTTCCATCCGGGCGATGTCATCTTCCAAGCGGCGCTGAAGATCATCTTCCATCCGGGCAATGTCATCTTCCAAGCGGGGTCTTCAATCTTCTTGCTTCAGGATCCATCTTCATCCCGCCGACGCGGAACATCCTTCTTCCCCGACGAACTAACGACGAATAAAGGCTCCTTTAAGGGACGTCATCCAAGATGGCGTCCCTTCAATTCCGATTGGCTGATAGGATTCTATCAGCCAATCGGAATTAAGGTAGGAAAAATCTGATTGGCTGATTGAATCAGCCAATCAGATTGAGATCGCATTCTATTGGCTGTTCCGATCAGCCAATAGAATGCGATCTCAATCTGATTGGCTGATTCAATCAGCCAATCAGATTTTTCCTACCTTAATTCCGATTGGCTGATAGAATCCTATCAGCCAATCGGAATTGAAGGGACGACATCTTGGATGACGTCCCTTAAAGGAGCCTTCATTCCTCGTTAGTCCGTCGGGGAAGAAGGATGTTCCGCGTCGGCGGGATGAAGATGGATCCTAAAGCAAGAAGATTGAAGACCCCGCTTGGAAGATGACATCGCCCGGATGGAAGATGATCTTCAGCGCCGCTTGGAAGATGACATCGCCCGGATGGAAGACTTCTTCAGTGCCGCTTGGAGGATCACTTCATCGGATGGAAGACTTCTTCAGCGCCCCTTGGAGGATCACTTCTGCCGCTCCGGATCTCCTCTTCAGTTCCATCGGTGGCTCGGCTGAGTGAAGACGACTCAAGGTAGGATTATCTTCAGGGGATTAGTGTTAGGTTATTTTAAGGGGGGTTTGGGTTAGATTAGGGGTATGTGGGTGGTGGGTTTTAATGTTGGGGGGGTTGTATTTTTCTTTTACAGGCAAAAGAGCAGTTTTCTTTGGGGCATGCCCCACAAAAGGCCCTTTTAAGGGCTGGTAAGGTAAAAGAGCTTTGAACTTTTTTTAATGTAGAATAGGGTAGGGAATTTATTTTGGGGGGCTTTGTTATTTTATTAGGGGACTTAGATTAGGTGTAATTAGCTTAAAATTGTTGTAATATTTTTTAAATGTTTGTAACTTATTTTTTTTATTTTTTGTAACTTAGCTTTTTTTATTTTTTGTACTTTAGTTAGTTTATGTAATTGTATTTAATTGTAGTTATTTGTAGTTAATTTATTTAATTAATTTAATGATAGTGTAGTGTTAGGTTTAATTGTAACTTAGGTTAGGATTTATTTTACAGGTAATTTTGTATTTCTTTTAGCTAGGTAGTTATTAAATAGTTAATAACTATTTAATAACTATTCTAACTAGCTAAAATAAATACAAAGTTACCTGTAAAATAAATATAAATCCTAAAATAGCTACAATGTAATTATTAATTATATTGTAGCTATCTTAGGGTTTATTTTACAGGTAAGTATTTAGTTTTAAATAGGAATAATTTATTAAAGTATAGTGTAGTGTTAGGTGTAATTGTAACTTAGGTTAGTTTTTATTTTACAGGTAAATTTCTCTTTATTTTAGCTAGGTAAGCTATTAAATAGTTAAAAACTATTTAATAGCTATTGTACCTAGTTAAAATAAATTGAAAGTTACCTATAAAATAAAAATAAATCCTAAGATAGCTATAATATAATTATTATTTATATTGTAGCTATATTAGGCTTTATTTTAAAGGTAAGTATTTAGTTTTAAATAGGATTAATTTAGTTAATAATAGAAATATTATTTAGATTTATTTAATATTTAAGTTAGGGGGGTGTTAGGGTTAGTGTTAGACTTAGGTTTAGGGGTTAATAAATTTATTACAGTGGCGGCGGTGTAGTGGGGGGCAGGATAGGGGTTAATAAATGTATTATAGGTGGCGACGGTGTAGGGGAGGCAGATTAGGGGTTAATAAATTTAATATAGGTTGCGGCAGGGTCCGGGAGCGGCGGTTTAGGGGTTAAACTATTTATTTAGTTGCGGTGAGGTGCGGGATCAGCAGGATAGGGGTTAATAACTTTATTATAGAGGGCGGCGGTATAGGGGGGGCAGGATAGGGGTTACTAGGTATAATGTAGGTTGCGGCGGTGTCCGGGAGCAGCGGTTTAGGGGTTAATACATTTATAAGAGTTGCGGCGGGGTCTAGGAGCGGCGGTTTAGGGGTTAATACATTTATAAGAGTTGCAGTGGGGTCTAGGAGCGGCGGTTTAGGGGTTAATACATTTATAAGAGTTGTGGCGGGGTCTAGGAGCGGTGGTTTAGGGGTTAATACATTTATAAGCGTTGCGGCGGGGTCTAGGAGCGGCGGTTTAGGGGTTAGTAACTTTATTGAGTTGCGGGGGGCTCCGGAGGCGCCGGTATAGGGGTTAGAACAGTGTAGTTTAGTGTGAGTGCTTAGTGACAGGCTAGCAATAAAGCTGTCAAAAAGCCGAAGAGCAGCGAGATCGGATGAGTGATAAGTCTCACAGTCCGCTGCTCATCGCCCCGTACTTGGTGCGCGGCTTTTTGACAGATTTATTGATAACTTAGGCGTATTTTTTCAGGTCCGCGGCGGCGAAGGTAGGCGAGCTTAGGCGGGCGTATTGAACCGGCGAAGGCAGTAAAGTTGACACGTTGATAAGTACCCCTCACTGTCTCTGCGCGACCCCGTCTGTATTAATAACATGTCTGCGTGACCCCGTCTGTAGTAACAACCTGTGTCTGCATGACCCCCGTCTGTAGTAACAACCTGTGTCTGCGTGACCCCCGTATGTAGAAACAACCTGTGTCTGCACGACCCTCGACCCTCGTCTGTAGTAACAACCTGTGTCTGCGCTGCCCCCGTCTGTAGTAACAACCTGTGTCTGCGCGACCCCCGTCTGTAGAAACAACCTGTGTCTGCGCGACCCCCGTCTGTAGAAACAACCTGTGTCTGCACGACCCTCGACCCTCGTCTGTAGTAACAACCTGTGTCTGCGCTGCCCCCGTCTGTAGTAACAACCTGTGTCTGCGCGACCCCCGTCTGTAGAAACAACCTGTGTCTGCGCGACCCCCGTCTGTAGAAACAACCTGTCTGCACGACCCCCGTCTGTAGAAACCTGTGTCTGCACGACCCCCGTCTGTAGTAACAACCTGTGTCTGCGTGATCCCCGTCTGTAGTAACAACCTGCGTCTGCGTGACCCCCGTCTGTAGTAACAACCTGTGTCTGCGTGACCCCCGTCTGTAGTAACAACCTGTGTCTGCGTGACCCCTGTCTGTAGTAACAACCTGTGTCTGCGTGATCCCTGTCTGTAGTAACAACCTGTGTCTGCGTGATCCCCGTCTGTAGTAACAACCTGTGTCTGCGTGATCCCCGTCTGTAGTAACAACCTGTGTTTTTGTGTCACAAGTGGGAAATTTCCTTTTGAGCTAAAGTGCCGGTAGCCATAGTAACTGTCTGTGCTGTGACACTTTATTTCTCCCAGCTCCTGAGCACAGCCTGTACAGTTGGTGTATAACACGTAGCTAATTTGTAACAAGCCATCTGTGTTGCCAGGAACAGACCAAATGATCACGCAGGGCCACTGTACCTATATGCATTGCTGCACAGTCAGTTTATTATCGGTGTATTTACTGCCGTCATGCGGGGAGTAGAGGGGGTTACTTTCGGAGCTCATCACGCCCCCCCCCCCCCCTGCACTCGTACCTAATCCCTTGAGGTCTAGGACTTCGGCATTGCTTGGGGAATCTGGGGATGCTGGTCATGTCACCAAGTCCTGGAACTGGCGGAAAGATGAAGAGGGCTTAAAGGGATAGAAAAGTTAAAATTAAACTTGCATGATTCAGATAGATGTCACACACATTTGTCTCTTGTGATTGGCTGACTAGATGTGTTCAGATAGCCACCAGTAGTGCAATGCTGTTCCTTCAGCAAAGGATAACAAGAGAATGAAGCACATTTTTATAATAGAAGTAAATTGGAAAGCTGTTTATAATTGTATGTTCTATCTAAATCATGAAAGAAAATTTTGGGGTTTCCTGTCCCTTTAAAGGGAAATAAAATCATACATTTTTCTTTCACGATTCAGATAGAGAATACAATTTTACACAACTTTCCATAATTATAAAATGTTCTTTGCTTTCTTGTTATCCTTTGTTTGAAAGCAGACATTTAAGTTCAGGAGTGTGCACGTTTGCAGCAGTTTTACATTAGCAAGAGCACTAGATGGCAGCACTATTTCCTGTCATGTAGAACTTCATGCATGTGCACACTACCTACCTACGTATCTCTTCAACAAAGATTAACATAAGAACAAAGCAAATTTGATAATAAAAGTAAATTGGACACCTTTTCTGAGTCATGAAAGAAAAATTTTGATTTTCGTATCCCTTTAAACTCTTACACCTAGATTATGAGTCTTGCGTTAGGGTTAAAAAGCAGCGTTGAGAGGTCCTAACGCTGCTTTTTAACGCCCGCTGGTATTACGAGTCTTGCAGGTACAGGTGTACCGCTCACTTTTTCGGCCAGACTCGTAAATACCACAAATCCACTTCTGTCAATTGCGTATTCTATTTTTTCAATGGGATTTGCCTAATGCCTGTATTACGAGTCTTCCTAAAAGTGAGCGGTAGACCCTCTCCTGTCAAGACTGGTACAGCATTTGAAAGTCAGTTTTATGGGCTAACGCCGTAGTATAAAACTCTTAACTAAAGTGCTAAAAAGTACACTAACACCCATAAACTACCTATTAACCCCTAAACCGAGGCCCCCCACATCGCAAACACTAGTTAAATTTTATTAACCCCTAATCTGCCGTCCCTAACATCACCGACACCTACCTACATTTATTAACCCCTAATCTGCCGCCCCCAACGTCGCCGCCACTATACTAAACTTATTAACCCCTAAATCTAAGTCTAACCCTAACACCCCCCTAACTTAAATATAATTTAAATAAATCTAAATAAAATTACTATCATTAACTAAATTATTCCTATTTAAAACTAAATACTTACCTATAAAATAAACCCTAAGCTAGCTACAATATAACTAATAATTACATTGTAGCTAGCTTAGGGTTTATTTTTATTTTACAGGCAACTTTGTATTTATTTTAACTAGGTATAATAGTTATTAAATAGTTATTAACTATTTAATAGCTACCTAGTTAAAATAAAGACAAATTTACCTGTAAAATAAAACCTAACCTAAGTTACAATTACACCTAACACTACACTATAATTAAATTAATTACCTAAATTAAATTAATTACAATTAAATAAAATAAACTAAAGTACCAAAAAAAACCCCACTAAATTACAGAAAATAATAAAATAATTACAAGGTTTTTAAACTAATTGCACCTACTAATCCCCCTAATAAAATAAAAAATCGCCCCAAAATAAAAAAGCCCTACCCTATACTAAATTACAAATAGCCCTTAAAAGGGCTTTTTGCGGGGCATTGCCCCAAAGTAATCAGCTCTTTTACCTGTAAAAAAAAATACAATAACCCCCCAACATTAAAACCCACCACCCAACCCTACTCTAAAACCCACCCAATCCCCCCTTAATAAAACCTAACACTAACCCCTTGAAGATCACCCTACCTTGAGAAGTCTTCACCCAACCGTGCCGAAGTCCTCAACGAAGCTGGGCGAAGTGGTCCTCCAGATGGGCAGAAGTCTTCATCGAAGCCGGGCAGAAGAGGTCCTCCAGACGGGCAGAAGTCTTCATCCAGACGGCATCTTCTATCTTCATCCATCTGGCGCGGAGCGGGTCCATCTTGAAGCCATCTGACGCGGAGCATCCATCTTGGCCGACGACTAATGACGAATGAAGGTTCCTTTAAATGACGTCATCCAAGATGGCGTCCCTTGAATTCCGATTGGCTGATAGAATTCTATCAGCCAATCGGAATTAAGGTAGGAAAAATTAGAACAGCCAGTAGAATGTGAGCTCAATCCTATTGGCTGATTGCATCAGCCAATAGGATTTTTCCTACCTTAATTCCGATTGGCTGATAGAATTCTATCAGCCAATCGGAATTCAAGGGACGCCATCTTGGATGACATCATTTAAAGGAACCTTCATTCGTCGTTAGTCGTCGGCTGAAATGGATGCTCCGCGTCGGATTTCTTGAAGATGGACCCGCTCCGCACCGGATGGATGAAGACTTCTGCCCGTCTGGAGGACCTCTTCTGCCCGGCTTCGATGAAGACATCTGCCCATCTGGAGGACCACTTCGCCCGGCTTCGTTGAGGACTTCGGCCCGGTTGGGTGAAGACTTCTCAAGGTAGGGTGATCTTCAAGGGGTTAGTGTTAGGTTTTTTTAAGGGGGGATTGGGTGGGGTTTAGAGTAGGGTTGGGTGTGTGGGTGGTGGGTTTTAATGTTGGGGGGGTATTGTACTTTTTTTTACAGGTAAAAGAGCTGATTACTTTGGGGCAATGCCCCGCAAAAAAGGAAATTTATGCTTACCTGATAAATTTGTTTCTTTTACGATATGACGAGTCCACGGATTTCATCCTTACTTATGGGATATCGCCTCCTGGTCAGCAGGAGGAGGCAAAGAGCACCACAGCAGAGCTGTATAAATAGCTCCTCCCTTCCCTCCCACTCCAGTCATTCGACCGAAGTTAGGAAGAGAAAGGAAAAGCCAAAAGTGCAGAGATGACTGAAGTTTAATAAAAAAAAAAGACCTGTCTTTAGAAAATGACATGGTGGGCCGTGGACTCGTCATATCGTAAAAGAAACAAATTTATCAGGTAAGCATAAATTTCCTTTTCTTTTACAAGATATGACGAGTCCACGGATTTCATCCTTACTTATGGGATACAATACCAAACCTATAGGACACGGATGAAAGGGAGGGACAAGACAGGAACCTAAACAGAAGGCACCACTGCTTAAAGAACCTTTCTCCTAAAAATAGCCTCGGCCAAGGAAAAAGTATCAAATTTGTAAAATTTAGAAAAAGTGTGAAAAGACAACCAAGTTGCAGCCTTGCAAATCTGTTCAACAGAAGCATCATTTTTAAATGCCCATGAGGAAGCCACCGCCCTAGTGGAATGAGCTGTAATTCGTTCAGGAGGCTGCTGTCCAGCAGTCTCATATGCAAAATGAATGATACTCTTCAGCCAAAAAGAAATATAGGTAGCCGTAGCTTCAGGGCACGGACTACGTCCAAATTATGTAACAGACGCTCCTTCTTAGAAGAAGGATTAGGACACAATGAAGGAACAACAATTTCCTGATTAATATTCTTGTTAGAAACAACCTTAGGAAGAAAACCAGGTTCGGTACTCAACACTACCTTATCGGAATGAAAAATAAGGTAAGGAAAATCACATTGTAATGCTGAAAGCGCGGAAACTCTGCGAGCAGAAGAAATAGCAACCAAAAATAAAACTTTCCAAGATAACAACTTAATATCTATGGAATGCATAGGTTCAAATGGAACCCCTTGAAGAACATTAAGAACTAAATTCAAAGTCCAAGGAGGAGCAATTGGTCTAAACACAGGCTTGATTCTAGTCAGAGCCTGGCAAAAAGGTTGAACATCCGGAGCATCTGCCAGACGTTTGTCTAACAAAATAGATAGAGCAGAAATCTGTCCCTTTAAGGAACTTGCTGACAATCCTAATCTTACTCCATGAGTAGCCCTTGGATTTGCAACAATAAAGATATTTACGCCATATCTTATGGTAAATTTTTCTAGTAACAGGCTTACGTGCCTGACTCAAAGTATCAATGACCGAATCAGAGAACCCTCGCTTAGATAAAATCAAGCGTTCAATCTCCAAGCAGTCAGCTGTAGAGAAATTAGATTTGGATGATGGAAGGGTCCCTGAATGAGAAGGTCCTGCCTCAATGGAAGCTTCCACGGTGGCAGAGAGGACATGTCCACCAGATCGGCATACCAAGTCCTGCGAGGCCACGCAGAAGCGATGAGAATTACTGAAGCCCTCTCCTGTTTGATCCGAGCAATCACCCGAGGAAGGAGAGCAAACGGTGGAAAAACATAAGCTAGGTTGAAAGACCAAGGCACTGCCAAGGCATCTATCAGTTCGGCCTGAGGATCCCTTGACCTTGATCTGTATCTCGGGAGCTTGGCATTCTGACAAGATGCCGTGAGATCCAGCTCCGGCCTGCCCCATCTGAGAATCAGGTCAGCAAAGACCTCCAGATGGAGTTCCCATTCCCCCGGATTAAACGTCTGCTCAAAAAATCCGCTTCCCAGTTGTACACTCCTGGGATGTATTGATGTTGAGAGTGTGGTATAACCCAGCATAAACCACACCCTTAGGGGGCGCCTCCAAACACAAATGACAAAAAATAGTAGTGTGAAAGGAAAAAGAGAAAATGGATATACAACTCTATAAGCACTATATCTACCAAACAATGTCCATAGGAGATATGTGAAAAACAAGTTCCAATGTACAATAGTCCAAAAAAGTGTGGCAGCGCTCGGTTGTAGGATGGTCTTCCTATGATGTTAGATAACTGAAAAAAGAAAAAACAGAGGCACCGACATGGCCTAGTAATGCAAAGATAAGTGGCTCCAATAAACACAAATCCAGATGTATACTCACAAGAGCAGCGCACCCTGTGGTGCTATTGATGCAGGCCGGAGCCTCGCAGTGGTCCAGCTCACTGTGGGATTGAAGTGGATACCCAGAAGATGTCCCTGAGGGGATTGATAGTAGATATGCTATGTGGACACAAAGTATATGCACATAGCCCAGTATTGTTAAGACAGAGAGACAAGTAAGTAAAGAATAAACTTACAAGATCCAATGCACCTCTAGGTGCATTAACAGCAGGCTGGGACCTAACAGTCGCCCAGCAGACTGGAAAACTCCCAGCAGGTCCTGGTCTTCCTCAGGTGGCTAATAGCAGCACAGCCCAATTATGTACTCACAAAAAATACACCAAAGGGCAAGCAAGTGTATTAAAATGTATAAAACTTTAATAAAAAGCGACGCGTTTCTCAGCTGACTAAGAGCTGTTTCCTCAGGCTAAAAAATATATCTCATAATGAAAATACACTTGCTATTTAAAGGGACAGTATACTGTAAAATAGTTTTTCCCTTAATGTGTTTACAATTGCTTTTTTACCAACTGCAGAGTAAAAAATGTATGAAAATTAGCTTTTTAAGGTTTATTTCTGTATATTAAAACTCTGATTTTGTGTTTTGAAGCCACAGCCTAATAAAATAGGTTGAGCTTGTAGGTATAATCAGATCTCATTACTGTATCACATTGTGCACATATACCTGCTTCTTTATCTTATATCTGTCCTTAAAACAATCACCAATACTTTGAGAGAACAATGGAAAATCAACATTTTATTACCTTATCACTACTTTATCACACTGGGAGTGTAATTTCTTCTGCTGGCTGTGTTTACAAAGCTTATCTATAGCTGGTACGCGCGGCCACAAACTTTCAGAATAGGTGGGGATACCACATGCTAAATTAACAATTTCAAATGCCAATATAAGGGTAAAGGAGCTACTTGTAAACAATTTAATACACTCCAGCAGGTAAAGTGGGAACAAATTAAAGGGGAGAAATTTTTTGAGTAAACTGTCCCTTTAACAGGATATGCATAATGAGAACACAATCTGATAGGTGCAACAATTAAGACAATTCATTCGTCACAACTGTGTATAATTAGTTGGTATGGTAACCTTTGTAAACAATCCATTCACTGCAGTCTTCAAAAACATAAGCAGACAAAAGTTATCCCATTTAAATGCACACAATTATTCAGAGATGTCATAAATACATAACATTTGGTAATTGTGCAGAGCCCCACTACCAGTGCTATTCTGAGAGCCAATCAAACAAATATTTTTGTACATAATAAAGGTAAATATATACAAAGGAGTGAATATATAAAAATAAATACACAAGACCAAAGTGTGATGTAACATAACATCACTAGAAAACATTGTTTTAACATCAAGCACACTATGAGCTTCTAGTGATGTTATGTTACATCACACTTTGGTCTTGTGTATTTATACTTGTATTTATTTTTATATATTCACTCCTTTGTATATATTTACCTTTATTATGTACAAAAATATTTGTTTGATTGGCTCTCAGAATAGCACTGGATGTGGGGCCCGGCACAATTACCAAATGATATTTATTTATGTCATCTCTGAATAATTGTGTGCATTTAAATGGGAAAACTTTTGTCTGCTTATATGTTTTTGAAGACTGCAGTGAATGGATTGTTTACAAAGGTTACCATACCAACTAATTATACACAGTTGTGACAAATGAATTGTCTTAATTAGATTCTATGAGGAAGTAAGTAAAAATATAGATAAAGGGGAATCAGTTGATGTGATATACTTAGATTTTGCAAAGGCATTTGATACAGTGCCACATGAGAGATTAATGCACAAAATTAAGGGACTGGGAATAGCTGAAAATGTTAGCTCATGGATAAATAACTGGATAAAAGATAGGGAGCAACGAGTAGTAGTAAATGGATCATACTCAGATTGGACAAAGGTAATCAGTGGCGTCCCCCAGGGATCAGTACTGGGCCCTGTTCTTTTTAATATTTTTATAAATGACTTGGAGCAAGGATTAAATAGCGACATCTCTATTTTTGCAGATGATACTAAGTTAAGTAAGGTCATTAGGTCAGAGCAGGACGAACTCTCTTTACAAAGGGATTTGCTAAAATTAGAACTATGGGCAAGTGAATGGAAAATGAGATTTAATACAGAAAAATGCAAGGTTCTACATTTTGGAAGTAAAAATAAGCAGGCTACGTATTTTTTAAATGGGACAAGACTTAGCCAAACACAGGAGGAAAGGGATTTGGGAGTAGTAATAGATAACAAGCTAAAGATGGGTGCACAATGCAGGGCAGCGGCTTCAAAGGCTAATAAGATACTAGCATGTATTAAAAGAGGCATTGATTCAAGGGAGGAAAGCATAATTCTGTCATTATATAAAGCCCTGGTAAGACCTCACCTTGAGTTTGGAGTGCAGTTCTGGGGACCGATTGCTAAAAAAGATATTGCAGAACTAGAAAAAGTTCAGAGAAGGGCCACAAAGCTAATAAGGGGATTGGAGAAATTAACCTATGAGGAGAGGCTAGCCAAACTGGGTCTGTTTTCTTTAGAAAAAAGGCGCTTGAGAGGTGACATGATTACTTTATATAAATATATTCAAGGCCCATATACAGAGATGGCAGAAGCTCTGATTATTCCAAGAAAATTGTTTCTGACAAGAGGTCATAATTTAAGGTTGGAGGAAAGGAGATTTAATCTCCTGCAACAGAAACGTTTTTTCACTGTAAGAGCAATAAAATTGTGGAACTCATTACCAAAGGAGGTAGTGAATGCCAATACCATAGATACATTTAAAAATAGTCTGGATACATTTCTGTATATAAACAAAATTCATGGATATGATTGCTAGTATTAAATGGGTCACATTTTAATGGGGTTATTTAAGCTTAACTGGAGCTTTTTGTAAGTATTTTAGATTTGTATAGGTTGAACTCGATGGACTTCAGTCTTTTTTCAACCTTATCTACTATGTTACTATGTTAATTGTTGCACCTATCAGATTGTGTTCTCATTATGCATATCCTGTTAAATAGCAAGTGTATTTTCATTATGAAATATATTTTTTAGCCTGAGGAAACAGCTCTTAGCTGAGAAACGCGTCGCTTTTTATTAAAGTTTGATACATTTTAATACACTTGCTTGCCCTTTGGTGTATTTTTTGTGAGTACATAATTGGGCTGTGCTGCTATTAGTCACCTGAGGAAGACCAGGACCTGCTGGGAGTTTTCCAGTCTGCTGGGCGACTGTTAGGTCCCAGCCTGCTGTTAATGCACCTGGAGGTGCATTGGATCTTGTAAGTTTATTCTTTACTTACTTGTCTCTCTGTCTTAACAATACTGGGCTATGTGCATATACTTTGTGTCCACATAGGATATCTACTATCAATCCCCTCAGGGACATCTTCTGGGTATCCACTTCAATCCCACAGTGAGCTGGACCACTGCGAGGCTCCGGCCTGCATCAATAGCACCACAGGGTGCGCTGCTCTTGTGAGTATACATCTGGATTTGTGTTTATTGGAGCCACTTATCTTTGCATTACTAGGCCATGTCGGCGCCTCTGTTTTTTCTTTTTTCAGTTATCTAACATCATAGGAAGACCATCCTACAACCGAGAGCTGCCACACTTTTTTGGACTATTGTACATTGGAACTTGTTTTTCACATATCTTCTATGGACATTGTTTGGTAGATATAGTGCTTATAGAGTTGTATATCCATTTTCTCTTTTTCCTTTCACACTACTATTTTTTGTCATTTGTGTTTGGAGGCGCCCCCTAAGGGTGTGGTTTATGCTGGGTTATACCACACTCTCAACATCAATATTTAGTATTAGGTCACCAATAGGGGCTGCTGTACTCCATGATTTGATTTAGGTTTATTTTATAGTTGCAGTAATTATTGTGGAGAATACTTCTAACACTATATATACTTCTCTTTTCACATATATCTCTACGAGCAAAAATTGTTTTATAATGTTATCTTGCTCTGAACGAGCTAATAAGAGGGCATGTGCTGAACAATATGGCTCGGGGGTGTCCAACCCACCTCAGTCTCTACAGTCCTCCTTTAACAAACTAGAGGTATTGTTGAACACTTGTTCCATGACACTCATGGATATTCTGATCAAACACAGACAAGTATTGGTTAATGAAGTGGGTGTAGAAATTGACGATTTACAAAAAGAGATTGATGTGCACAAACTATCACCACAATTTGAGAATCTTATGAAAAGCACATATGACAAAGCTGACGAGTATCAACAACAAATTATTCTAAATAAAAATAAAAAAATGGATAGGGATAATGAGGATTATTCCAAAGGTCAAGTATTTACCTATAATCGGAATAATCGTACATCGAGATCCAATCATCATATGGATCAGACAAATAACAGGTCTGGTCACCATAATAGGGAACATATACATGGGAGGGGATACTCAAATAGAGAAACTAGTTCCCCAGGTCCCCAAGTATACCACCAGACTAGTGGTGGCAGGGCACCATTGAATTTTAATAATTCACATACCTCCCACTATACCAATCCCCGTTATAGAGAACCTTACTCCAATCAATCACAATATAGGAATAGGGCATTGATGAACATCTCTAACACACACCAGACATATGTAGAGGGTGCACAGAATATTCCACCACCCAGTCATTATAATGACAACAAACCACCACAACAACATTATAGGAATAGAGATTCAATGCGCACTCCTAATATGCACCAGACTTGTGCAGAGGGAGTACCCAATACCACACCACATAGTTATTACAACGAGAACAGACAACTACTACAACACAATACTCCAGTGTTACAGGATACTGATCAGAGAGTACAGCAACATAACTATGTACACCCCAATAGATACCAAGCATTACAACACATCGGGAATGAAGTGGATAATGCAAACACTAACATCTCACATGGGACTTTTTTAGGGGTGGGCAGTCAACATCAGGACCCCCCGGTATGGCAAGGCCCTTTGGGACCTCCCCTTTCCCAAAGACACAAAAGGCCATTCGGAAACGAGGAACTAGAGGCAAATCCATCACTCGCAAAAAGGAAAGAGAAACTAGAGAAACTTAAAAAAGCTATTTTTAATCTTTCATCACACACCCTCTCTGAGGATGAAATTCGAGTACTGGGTAGGGGGCTATCCTTCAGTCCATCTAACCATTTTAATATGTATGAGATGTTTGTCGATATTAACAGCTATGTCAGGAAACAGTCATTGCAAAAATACTTCGCAGAGAAAAAGATCAAAAATGATAACCTTAGACCTATCGTAACTGATCTAATGGATTCCCATCTAAATGAGGGATTCCTCACTTATGAACCTTCCTTGCTTGTGGAGGATTTATTTGATGGTTATATCCATACTAATTTGAGACCTAAATCCTCCTTTGTTCTTCCCAAAACTAATGGTAGCCATATTGATATTTTTTCCAACCTAGTCCTTGAAGATTTAGAGAAATTGGCTAAGAAACAGAAAAAACTAAAATATAAGAATAATCTAAATTATAATGAACAGAAAGCTTTGGCTAACCTTATCAAGAGATCAGACCTGGTCATCAGACAGGCTAACAAGGGTGGGGGGGGGGTTGTCTTGCAAGATATGCAGGACTATCTGATGGAAGCAGATCGGATTCTTAATGATAGGGTCTATTATAAAACTCTGTGTGGTGACCCCGCAATCAGTTTCCAAAATCAACTTCAAGATCTCCTGCAAAAAGGTCTAAATATGGGCATTATGACAAAATCAGAAAGACTATTGTCTCCCAAAATACCCCTGTACTGCCTTTTATTACCACCTGCCCAAGGTCCACAAGGACCCCCTGAAACCCCAAGGGAGACCGATTATAGCAGGGATTGGTAGCCTCACAGACTCTTTATCAGCCTACACTGACCAATTTCTTCAAAAATTTGTAATCTCTTTACCTTCCTATATAAGAGACTCCTCTGATCTATTGACCAAACTAAATGATTGCACTTTGGATGAACATTGCTGGTGGGTGACCTGCGATGTTGGAGCATTATACTCCAACATCCAACATGAGTTGGGGACCAGAGCAGTGCGGTCCTATCTTGTGCAAGATCAATACATGCCATCATCACAAGTGGATTTTCTTATTGATCTCATTAGTTTTATATTAACACACAATTACTTTCTGTATCAGAGTAAATATTATCTGCAGATCAAGGGAACGGCCATGGGCACCAGGTTCGCTCCAAGCTTTGCTAACCTGTTTATGGGTAGCTTTGAAAACACTTAAATTTATAACTCTCAGTTTGCAGCGAGCCTGGTGTTCTATGGCCGTTACATTGACGATCTCCTCTTTATCTTTAAAGGATCTAAAGAAGATATTTCTTCATTTATTGATCACCTTAATAATAACAATTTTGGAATCTCTTTTACACATAACATTCAACAGGACCAAATTGAATTTCTAGATCTGGTTTTGGGCAAAACCTCAGATTGTCGGGTTTCATCGAAAACCTTTTTCAAGACTGTCGATTGTAACAGTTTCCTTCACTACCAAAGTAATCATTACAAGTGTTGGAAAACTAATGTCCCTTATGGACAATTTAGGAGAATTAGGAGGAACTGTTCCTCAATTGAAGATTATGATGCACAAGCATTGGTTATTGGAAATAGATTTCTTGAGAAGGGTTATCCTCTGGACCTTATTACCCGTGAAATCAAAAGAGTAAGAAATGAGGATAGGTCTAATTACTTTAAGAAAAAAAGTAAAGATCAAGGTGTGTTCAAATAATTAAATTCCCCTTTATCTATCCTTACCAATGATCCGGTCTTGAAGGGAATTTTGGGTGATAAACCAAAAGTTGTTTATAGGAGAGCAACCACTCTGAAAACGGCTTTAGCCCCCAGTAAAATTGTCAGAGACAAATATTCCAATAGAAAGATTCCAATACCTAACCTTATGGGCTGTAACAAACAGAAGTATATGATCTCTAAATGTTATAAGAAACGGTGTGGGATGTGTAGTTTCATTTCCCATAGAACTTCCACCTTTACATCTTTTACGACTGGTGAAATCTTTACGATTAAAAGACACATGACATGTGAAATCTCTTTTGTAATTTACTTATTAAATTGCAGTTGTGGGGTCCAATATGTGGGCCGTACCTGCCGTAAGGTCAAGAAAAGATCAAAAAACTTTCCAAATCCCATAGTGTATCTAGACACTGTCGGCATTACCATAGGACCCAGATGAACCCTATGAGTATACTACCAATTGAAATGGTCTCTAGATTTAATAGGGATGCGTTTGTCACCCTTAGGAGGAGAGAATCCTTCTGGATCAAGCAGTTGGGAACCCTCCAACCTAGAGGGCTAAACGAGAATATGGGCATGGCATCATTTTGATGTGACAAGTCCTGGTACTATCAGCACTTTGGAATATTGATGCCGTCCTTTTGGCATGTGTCTCTGAATCACATGGGGTGTGAGACATCCTTTTTTTCTCACTATTCTCTTGTATTAGCTATTTTGAAGAATACCTGGAGAAGGTAATATCAAATATTACTTAATCCATCAGTTCATATTAGATTAGGAAATGTTAATAAATTCTTCTGCATCTTTAACACTATCCTTCTATTATCATTACACAATTGTTTAAATATTGACCATTAAATAATGATCATGATCAGCTAGCTCACACTGATTAGCTAGCTCACACTGTGTATTTATTATATGAACACTTTCATTTTTTCTTTTTAGTTAACACACTTTTACCTCTATTCACAATATTTTATAATTTCACGACTGCTCACTGGCAGTCTCTTAATAATGATGCTGCAATAGGGTTAGACTAACTATCTCACACTATTTGAATCAGAATCCATTAGTTCATATGAGATTAGGAAATGTTAATACATTCCTCTACATCTTTAACACTTTCTTTCCATGATTGTTACACAATTGTTCAAATATTGACCACTAAATAATGATCACGATCAGCTTGCTCACACTGATCAGCTAGCTCACACTGCATATTATATGAATATTCTCATCTTTTCTCATGAGATTAGGAAATGTTAATACATTCCTCTACATCTTTAACACTTTCTTTCCATGATTGTTACACAATTGTTCAAATATTGACCACTAAATAATGATCACGATCAGCTTGCTCACACTGATCAGCTAGCTCACACTGCATATTATATGAATATTCTCATCTTTTCTCATGAGATTAGGAAATGTTAATACATTCCTCTGCATCTTTAACACTTTCTTTCCATTATTGTTACACAATTGTTCAAATATTGACCACTAAATAATGATCACGATCAGCTAGCTCACACTGATCAGCTAGCTGCATATTATATGAACATTCTCATCTTTTCTCATGAGATTAGGAAATGTTAATACATTCCTCTACATCTTTAACACTTTCTTTCCATGATTGTTACACAATTGTTCAAATATTGACCACTAAATAATGATCACGATCAGCTTGTTCACACTGATCAGCTAGCTCACACTGCATATTATATGAATATTCTCATCTTTTCTCATGAGATTAGGAAATGTTAATACATTCCTCTGCATCTTTAACACTTTCTTTCCACTATTGTTACACAAATGTTCAAATATTGACCACTAAATAATGATCACGATCAGCTAGATCACACTGCATATGATATGATCATTCTCATCTTTTCTCATGAGATTAGGAAATGTTAATACATTCCTCTGCATCTTTAACACTTTCTTTCCATTATTGTTACACAAATGTTCACGATCAGCTTGCTCACACTGATCAGCTAGCTCATATTGCATATTTATTTTATGAACATTCTCATCTTATCTTTTTAGTCAACACACTTTTACTTTCATTCACCATACACACATTATTTAACAATTTTACGACTGCCTACCGGCAGTCTATTAATCACGATGCTGTAATAGGGGGAGCCCAACTATCTCACACTATCTGATTATTGGATTATCCATGTCTTTAATGTCACATACGTACACAGTATAATGTGAGCCCACTTTGAACATTAAGTGTCTCATATTTAGTACATTTTTATCACATTTAGCCTCTTTATTTAGTTGCACAAATTACTGAATATATCCCCACGATGATTATGAGAGTAACACTTAGGGAGAGGCCCATGTACGATCAATCTATAGGGCACCTATATCTATACATACCTGTCAAGTGTTATGTGGGGGCGGATTCCTTCCATGACAACAGCATACATAAGGTTCTGATTGGTGGATGGTTATCCACCCATCCACATACGACCTATGAGAGGAGCTCATTACCTAGAGCATAACCATATCATCAGGTTGGTTCTGATGGCTACTAAATATATTAGTTGAAATAAATAGAGCCATTGTATCGTATTTTAATATCAAATAAAAACAGTTATATAACATATAACATCTATTGCTACATAGCTATCAATACAGGGCTAATAATAATAATACATATGAAAAAAACGTGCAGTCACTGCACTATTCATAATCAAGTAGCTGGGCTGCACACATACCAGCGTCTCCCCACAGGGCCTGTCATTTGCAAGCTGAAAAGCAAGGTCAGTGTTATAGTTTGTCTGGTCTCATCATGCTTTGGATCTCTATTAGGATTTTTTTACTATGTTTTTAAATATATTGTATTTATTCATTGTTTTAACATCAAGAACACTATGAGCTTCTAGTGATGTTTTGTTACATCACACTTTGGTCTTGTGTATTTATTTTTATATATTCACTCCTATGTATATATTTACCTTTATTATGTACAAAAATATTTGTTTGGCTCTCAGAATAGCACTGGTAGTGGGGCTCTGCACAATTACCAAATGATATTTATTTATGTCATCTCTGAATAATTGTGTGCATTTAAATGGGATAACTTTTGTCTGCTTATGTTTTTGAAGACTGCAGTGAATGGATTGTTTACAAAGGTTACCATACCAACTAATTATACACAGTTGTGACGAATGAATTGTCTTAATTGTTGCACCTATCAGATTGTGTTCTCATTATGCAAATCCTGTTAAATAGCAAGTGTATTTTCATTATGAAATATATTTTTTAGCCTGAGGAAACAGCTCTTAGTCAGCTGAGAAACGCGTCGCTTTTTATTAAAGTTTGATACATTTTAATACACTTGCTTGCCCTTTGGTGTATTTTTTGTGAGTACATAATTGGGCTGTGCTGCTATTAGTCACCTGAGGAAGACCAGGACCTGCTGGGAGTTTTCCAGTCTGCTGGGCGACTGTTAGGTCCCAGCCTGCTGTTAATGCACCTGGAGGTGCATTGGATCTTGTAAGTTTATTCTTTACTTACTTGTCTCTCTGTCTTAACAATACTGGGCTATGTGCATATACTTTGTGTCCACATAGGATATCTACTATCAATCCCCTCAGGGACATCTTCTGGGTATCCACTTCAATCCCACAGTGAGCTGGACCACTGCGAGGCTCCGGCCTGCATCAATAGCACCACAGGGTGCGCTGCTCTTGTGAGTATACATCTGGATTTGTGTTTATTGGAGCCACTTATCTTTGCATTACTAGGCCATGTCGGCGCCTCTGTTTTTTCTTTTTTCACTCCTGGGATGTAGATTGCTGACAGATAACAAGAGTGAGCCTCCGCCCACCAAATTATCTTGGGTACTTCTGTCATCGCTAAGGAACTCCTTGTTCCTCCCTTATGATTGATGTAAGCCACAGTCGTGATGTTGTCCGACTGAAAACGGATGAATTTGGCCGAAGCCAACTGAGGCCAAGCCTGAAGAGCGTTGAATATTGCCATCAACTCCAGAATATTGATTGGAAGTAGAGACTCCGACCGAGTCCACACACCCTGAGCCTTCAGGGAATTCCAGACTGCACTCCATCCTAGTAGACTGGTGTCCGTTGTCACTATCACCCATGAGGGTCTGAGGAAGCACATCGCTTGGGACAGATGATTCTGCGACAACCACCAAAGAAGAGAGTCTCTTGTCTCCTGATCTAGATCTATCTGAGGGGACAAATTTGCATAATCTCCATTCCACTGTCTGAGCATGCTCAGTTGTAGAGGCCTGAGATGAAAACGAGCAAATGGAATGATGTCCATTGACAACACCATTAATCCAATTACCTCCATGCACTGAACCACTGATGGCCGAGGATTGGACTAAAGGGATCGGCATGTATTCAGAATCTTTAACTTCCTGACTTCCGTCAAGAAGATTTTCATGGATACAGAGTCTATCAGAGTTCCTAGGAAAGGAACCCTTGTCTGTGGAATTAGTGAACTCTTTTCTAGATTCACCTTCCACCAGTGAGTCCTTAGAAAGGATAGGACCATGTCGGTATGAGACTTTGTCAGCTGATAAGACGACGCCTGGATCAGAATATCGTCCAGATAAGGCGCCACTGCAATGCCCCGCGGCCTGAGAACCGCCAGCAGAGACCCTAGAACCTTTGTGAAGATCCTGGGTGCCGTGGCCAGCCCGAAAGGAAGGGCCACAAACTGAAAATGTCTGTCCAGAAAGGCAAACCTCAGGAACTGGTGATGATCTCTGTGGATAGGAATATAAAGATAGTCATATATTGACCCTCCTGGATCCATGGAAGAATTGTCCGAATAGTCTCCATCTTGAAGGATGGGACTCTGAGAAACTTGTTTAGACTCTTGAGATCTAAAATGAGTCGGAACGTTCCCTCTTTTTTGGGAAACACAAAAAGATTTGAATAAAATCCCTGCCCCTGTTCCTGCTTTGGAACGGGACAAATTACTCCCATAGTGGAGAGGTTTTATACACAACGTAAGAACGCCTCTTTCTCTTGTTAAGTGTATTCAGTCCACGGGTCATCCATTACTTATGGGATATATTCCCTTCCCAACAGGAAGTTGCAAGAGGATCACCCAAGCAGAGCTGCTATATAGCTCCTCCCCTCACATGTCATACCCAGTCATTCTCTTGCAACTTAACTAGATAGGGCGTTGTGAGAGGTCTGTGGTGTTTTTATACTTAGTTTATTTCTTCAATCAAAAGTTTGTTATTTTAAATGGCACCGGAGTGTGCTGTTTGTTCTCAGGCAGTATTTGGAAGAAGAATCTGCCTGCGTTTTCTATGATCTTAGCAGAAGTAACTAAGATCCACTGGCTGTTCTCGCACATTCTGAGGAGTGGGGTAACTTTCAGAAAGGGAATAGCGTGCGGGGAACCCTGCAAACAAGGTATGTGCAGTAAATTATTTTTCTAAGGAATGGAATTGACTAAGAAAATACTGCTGATACCGATGTAATGTAAGTAAAAGCCTTTAATACAGTGAGAGCGACTGTTAGCAGGCTGATTTAAATATATACAGTAAAGTAATTTTCTAAGGAATGGAATTTGACTGAGAAAATGCTATTAATCCTGAAGGGATGTTATAAGCCTTAAATGCAGAGGACTGGTATCAGGCTTATCAATAGAGATACATACTCCTTAAAAAAAGGATGTTTAAAACGATTTTGCTGGCATGTTTAATCGTTTTGTGAGGTACATTAGTGATAAAACTTATTGGGGCATACATTTTTTCCACATGGCTGACCGGTATTTCTGCATAGAAACAGTTAACTGAAACTCCCAATGTTGTAATATTGAGTAGGAGGGGCCTATTTTAGCGCTTTTTTCACGCAGTAAAAATTCAGGCTCAGTCTTCCTGCTTCCTCCTGCATGACCCAGGTCGTCTCCAGAGAGCTTAAGGGACTTCAAAAGTCATTTTGAGGGAGGTAATCAGTCACAGCAGACCTGTGACAGTGGTTTTTGACTGTATTAAAAAACGTTTTTTTGCTTATAAAAAACGTTTGGGTATTGAGGGGTTAATCATCCATTTGCAAGTGGGTGCAATGCTCTGCTAACTTAATACATTTACTGTGAAAATTTGATTGCTATAACTGATTTGGTTCATTGTTATTTCAACTGTGACAGTTTTTTGTGCTTCTTAAAGGCACAGTAGCGTTTTCTTTATTGCTTGTAAAATTATTTACAGTGTTTTCCAAGTCTGCTAGTTTTATTGCTAGTCTGTTTAAACATGTCTGACACAGATGAATCTGTTTGTTCACTATGTTTAAAGGCCAGTGTGGAGCCCCATAGAAATATGTGTACTAAATGTATTGATTTCACTTTAAATAATAAAGGTCAGTCTTTATCTATAAAGGAATTATCACCAGACAACGAGGGGGAAGTTATGCCGACTAACTCTCCTCACGTGTCAGTACCTTCGCCTCCCGCTCAGGAGGCGCGTGATATTGTGGCGCCAAGTGCATCAGGGACGGCCATACAAATCACCTTACAAGACATGGCTAATATTATGAATAATACCCTGACAGAAGTATTATCTAAATTGCCAGAATTAAGAGGCAAGCGCGATTGCTCTGGGGTAAGAATAGAGCGCGCTGGTGCTACAAGAGCCATGTCCGATACTGCGTCACAGTTTGCAGAACATGAGGACGGAGAGCTTCATTCTGTAGGTGACGGATCTGATCCAGGGAAACCGGATTCAGAGATCTCTAATTTTAAATTTAAGCTTGAGAACCTCTGTGTATTGCTAGGGGAGGTTTTAGCGGCTCTGAATGACTGTAACACAGTTGCAATTCCAGAGAAATTATGTAGGCTGGATAGATACTATGCAGTACCGGTGTGTACTGATGTTTTTCCTATACCTAAAAGGCTTACAGAGATTATTAGCAAGGAGTGGGATAGACCTGGTGTGCCCTTTTCCCCACCTCCTATATTTAGAAAAATGTTTCCAATAGACGCCACTACGCGGGACTTATGGCAGACGGTCCCTAAGGTGGAGGGAGCAGTTTCTACTTTAGCTAAGCGTACCACTATCCCGGTGGAAGATAGTTGTGCTTTTTCGGATCCAATGGATAAAAAATTGGAAGGTTACCTTAAGAAAATGTTTGTTCAACAAGGTTTTATCTTACAGCCCCTTGCATGCATTGCGCCTGTCACTGCTGCTGTGGCATTCTAGTTTGAGTCTCTAGAAGAGGCCATTCACTCAGCTCCATTGGATGAAATTATGGACAACCTTAAAGCACTTAAGCTAGCTAATGCATTTGTTTCTGATGCCATTGTACATTTAACTAAACTAACGGCTAAGAATTCTGGATTTGCCATTCAAGCGCGCAGAGCGTTATGGCTTAAATCCTGGTCAGCTGATGTGACTTCTAAATCTAAATTGCTTAATATTCCTTTCAAGGGGCAAACCTTATTCGGGCCCGGCTTGAAAGAAATTATCGCTGACATTACGGGAGGTAAGGGTCATACTCTTCCTCAGGACAAGGCCAAATCAAAGGCCAAACAGTCTAATTTTCGTGCCTTTCGAAACTTCAAGGCAGGAGCAACGTCAACTTCCTCCGCCCCAAAACAGGAAGGAACCGTTGCTCGTTACAGACAGACCTGGAAAACTAACCAGTCCTGGAACAAGGGCAAGCAGGCCAGAAAACCTGCTACTGCCCCTAAGACAGCATGAAGGGATGGCCCCCTATCTGGAAACGGATCTAGTGGGGGGCAGACTTTCTCTCTTCGCCCAGGTGTGGGCAAGAGATGTCCAGGATCCCTGGGCGTTGGAGATCATATCTCAGGGATATCTTCTGGACTTCAAGGCTTCTCCTCCTCAAGGGAGATTTCATCTTTCAAGGTTATCAGAAAACCAGATAAAGAAAGAGGCATTCCTACGTTGCATACAAGACCTCCTAGTAATGGGGGTGATCCACCCAGTTCCGCGGACGGAACAAGGACAGGGTTTTTATTCAAATCTGTTCGTGGTTCCCAAGAAAGAGGGTACCTTCAGACCAATTTTGGACCTAAAGATCTTAAACAAATTCCTAAGAGTTCCATCATTCAAAATGGAAACTATTCGGACTATCCTACCCATGATCCAAGAGGGTCAGTACATGACCACAGTGGATTTAAAGGATGCCTACCTTCACATACCGATTCACAAAGATCATCATCGGTTCCTAAGATTTGCCTTCCTAGACAGGCATTACCAGTTTGTAGCTCTCCCCTTCGGGTTGGCTACGGCCCCGAGAATCTTTACAAAGGTGCTGGGCTCTCTTCTGGCGGTTCTAAGACCGCGAGGCATAGCGGTGGCTCCGTATCTAGACGACATCCTGATACAGGCGTCAAGCTTGCAAATTGCCAAGTCTCATACAGAGATAGTTCTGGCATTTCTAAGGTCGCATGGGTGGAAGGTGAACATGGAAAAGAGTTCTCTATCACCACTCACAAGAGTCTCCTTCCTAGGGACTCTGATAGATTCTGTAGAAATGAAAATCTACCTGACGGAGACCAGGTTATCAAAACTCTTAAATGCTTGCCGGGTCCTTCATTCCATTCCACGCCCGTCAGTGGCTCAGTGCATGGAAGTAATCGGCTTAATGGTAGCGGCAATGGACATAGTGCCTTTTGCGCGCCTGCATCTCAGACCGCTGCAATTGTGCATGCTAGGTCAGTGGAATGGGGATTACTCAGATTTGTCCCCCCTACTAAATCTGGATCAAGAGACCAGAGATTCTCTTCTCTGGTGGTTATCTCGGGTCCATCTGTCCAGGGGCATGACCTTTCGCAGACCAGATTGGACGATTGTAACAACAGATGCCAGCCTCCTAGGCTGGGGCGCAGTCTGGAATTCCCTGAAGGCTCAGGGATCTTGGACTCAAGAGGAGAAACTCCTCCCAATAAATATTCTGGAGCTAAGGGCAATATTCAATGCTCTTCTAGCTTGGCCTCAGTTAGCAACACTGAGGTTCATCAGATTTCACGACTGTGGCTTATATCAACCATCAAGGGGGAACCAGGAGCTCCCTAGCGATGTTAGAAGTCTCAAAGATAATTCGCTGGGCAGAGTCTCACTCTTGCCACTTGTCAGCGATCCACATCCCAGGCGTGGAGAACTGGGAGGCAGACTTTCTAAGTCGTCAGACTTTTCATCCGGGGGAGTGGGAACTCCATCCGGAGGTATTTGCTCAACTGGTCCATCGTTGGGGCAAACCAGAACTGGATCTCATGGCGTCTTGCCAGAACGCCAAACTTCCTCTTTACGGATCCAGGTCCAGGGACCCGGGAGCGACGCTGATAGATGCTCTAGCAGCTCCTTGGTTCTTCAACATGGCTTATGTGTTTCCACCGTTTCCTCTGCTCCCTCGACTGATTGCCAAGATCAAACAGGAGAGAGCATCGGTGATTCTGATAGCGCCTGCGTGGCCACGCAGGACCTGGTATGCAGACCTAGTGGACATGTCGTCCTGTCCACCATGGACTCTACCTTTGAGGAAAGACCTTCTAATACAAGGTCCTTTCAATCATCCAAATCTAATTTCTCTGAGACTGACTGCGTGGAGATTGAACGCTTGATCCTATCAAAGCGTGGCTTCTCCGAGTCAGTTATTGATACCTTGATAACAGCCTGTTACCAGAAAAATCTACCATAAGATATGACGTAAATACCTGTATTGGTGCGAATCCAAGAGTTACTCATGGAGTAAGGTTAGGATTCCAAGGATATTGTCCTTTCTCCAAGAGGGTTTGGAAAAAGGCTTATCAGCTAGTTCTTTAAAGGGACAGATTTCTGCTCTGTCTATTCTTTTGCACAAACGTCTGGCAGAAGTTCCAGACGTCCAGGCCTTTTGTCAAGCCTTGGCTAGGATTAAGCCTGTGTTTAAAACTGTTGCTCCTCCGTGGAGCTTAAACTTGGTTCTTAAAGTTCTTCAAGGAGTTCCGTTTGAACCCCTTCATTCCGTTGATATTAAACTTCTATCTTGGAAGGTTCTGTTTTTGATGGCTATTTCCTCGGCTCGAAGAGTCTCGGAGTTATCCGCCTTACATTGTGACTCTCCTTATCTGATTTTCCCTTCAGACAAGGTAGTTCTGCGTACTAAACCGGGGTTTTTACCTAAGGTAGTCTCTAACAGGAATATCAATCAGGAGATTGTTGTTCCGTCATTATGTCCTAATCCTTCTTCAAAGAAGGAACGACTTTTGCATAATCTGGACGTAGTCCGTGCCCTGAAATTCTATTTACAGGCAACTAAAGATTTTCGTCAAACTTCTTCCCTGTTTGTCGTTTACTCTGGGCAGAGGAGAGGTCAAAAAGCTTCGGCAACCTCTCTCTCCTTTTGGCTTAGAAGCATAATACGCTTAGCCTATGAGACTGCTGGACAGCAGCCCCCTGAAAGAATTACAGCTCATTCCACTAGAGCTGTGGCTTCCACCTGGGCCTTTAAGAATGAGGCCTCTGTTGAACAGATTTGCAAGGCTGCGACTTAGTCTTCGCTTCACACTTTTTCAAAATTTTACAAATTTGACACTTTTGCTTCTTCGGAGGCTGTTTTTGGGAGAAAGGTTCTACAGGCAGTGGTTCCTTCCGTTTAAGTTCCTGCCTTGTCCCTCCCATCATCCGTGTACTTAGCTTTGGTATTGGTATCCCATAAGTAATGGATGACCCGTGGACTGAATACACTTAACAAGAGAAAACATAATTTATGCTTACCTGATAAATTTATTTATCTTGTAGTGTATTCAGTCCACGGCCCGCCCTGTCTTTTTAAGGCAGATCTAAATTTTAATTAATACTCCAGTCACCACTGCACCCTATGGTTTCTCCTTTCTCGTCTTGTTTCGGTCGAATGACTGGATATGACATGTGAGGGGAGGAGCTATACAGCAGCTCTGCTTGGGTGATCCTCTTGCAACTTCCTGTTGGGAAGGGAATATATCCCATAAGTAATGGATGACCCGTGGACTGAATACACTACAAGAGAAATAAATTTATCAGGTAAGCATAAATTATGTTTTTTTTATCTAGTCTACAGACAATTGAGAAAGAAGAAACCTTCCCCTTGGGAAGGAATTTTTTAACTCTAACTGATACCCCTGAGACACGATTTCTAGTGTCCAGGGATCCTGAACGTCTCTTATCCAAGCCTGGACAAAGAGAGAAAGTCTGCCCCCTACTAGATCCGGTCCCGGGCCGGATCGGGGGCCGCCCCTTCATGCTGATTTGTGAGCAGCAGCTGGCTTCTTGGGTTGTTTACCCTTGGACCAAGCCTGGTTGGGTCTCCAGGTGGACTTGGTTTGTGCAAAATTCCCTTCCTGTTTAGCGGAAGAGGAAGAGGGGACTCCCTTGAAATTTCGAAAGGAACGAAAATTGCTCTGTCTACCCCTTTGCCTAGATGTTTTATCCTGAGGTAGTAGATGACCCTTACCTCCCGTTATGTCAGAAATGATCTCTTTCAAGTCAGGCCCGAACAGGATCTTTCCTTTGAAAGGAATAGCCAAAAGCTTGGATTTAGAGGACGCATCCGCAAACCAAGATTTTAACCATAAGGCTCTGCGTGCTAAAATGGAAAATCCTGCATTCTTAGCCGCCAATTTGGAGATCTGAAAGGCGGCATCCGTAACAAAAGAATTAGCCAGCTTAAGGGCCTTAATTCTATCCATTATTTCCTCTAAAGAAGTCTCAGTCTTAAAAGACTCTTCTAAGGCGTCAAACCAAAAGGCAGCAGCAGTTGTGACTGGCACAATGCAGGCCGTCGGTTGTAATAGAAAACCTTGATGAACAAAAAGCTTCTTTAGAAGACCCTCCAACTTTTTAACCATAGGGTCTTTGAAAGCACAACTGTCTTCAATAGGGATAGTCGTACGCTTAGCCAGGGTAGAAATAGCTCCCTCCACCTTAGGGATCATTTGCCAAGAGTCCCGAACGGTGTCAGCTATAGGGTACAATTTCTTAAAAATAGGGGAAGGTGAGAACGGGATACCCGGTCTTTCCCATTCCCGTGTAACAATTTCCGAAATTCTCTTAGGAACCAGAAAGACATCAGAATAAGAAGGAACTGCTAAGTATTTGTCCATCTTACACAATTTCTCTGGCGGTACCACAATAGAGTCACAGTCGTCCCGAGCCATCAAAACCTCCCGCAGCAACAGACGGAGGTGTTCAAGTTTAAATCTGAAAGACATGACATCCAAATCTGTCTGGGGCAAAGCACTTCCTGAGTCAGATAGTTCCCCCTCGGACAGGTTCTCCCTACCCCCCAATTCAGAGCCCTGGGAGGGTACATCGGAGATAGCCATCAAGGCATCAGATGTTGCAGGAACCACATGGGCTTCTGTCCTGCTACGTTTGCCTTGTAACACTGGCAACTTAGATAACACTTCTAATTACAATAGGAGTAGAACAATATTAACAAACGGCAGTGGATCCACGCATAAAATAACACAGACTCTTGATAAAGGCCTAGAGAGGGCCGAAACGCGTGGACCTGCACTGGTAAGCCTTATTTCAGTTGGAGGACTTATTTTTGATTATTCTACACATTTGTTTTTATCTTTTTTTCCACAGGTTTTTCCTCACAGTATCTTTTTTAATTTGGCCCAGCACCTGTTGGTATCGACAGCAGTAGGGGCAGCCATCATCACCATTGGACACAATAATTAAGATTGATTTATTCAACATTTTTTTGGATTTCACTCTTTTGAAATTTTTTGTACACTACACTACCCCACAGGATTGACACCACTTAATATCACATACATTTATTGTGGACCATTTTTTTGGATCTTTTCTGGTATTTTTTGGACTATTTTTTAAGTCATTGTTTTGTCATTTCTTTTTGTGATTTTTTCACCAATATTTTGTACATCTACACGCACTTATACACTTTGCCCTGTATTCTCATTTTGGTTTTATCTTTATCCATTGTTGCAGGATTTTATCTAACTGTTTTACATTTATTTTATATTGTCAATTTTATGCATTTCTGTGTTATTTTATGCGTGGATCCACTGCCGTTTGTTAATATTGTTCTACTCCTATTGTAATTATTGTGTATTAAATATCACTTATTTTAAACCTACCTTAGCCTGCACCTGTCGTAGTATGAAAACGACTCAGGCAGTGACACGGTAGTCGCAAAACAATTACCCCCTTATCTATTCTTGTTACGGTATAAACACCCAAATAAACCACAACTGACCCCAGCGTCCACAACACAACAATGTACCCCGTAATGTGAACGGGCTAGTGATTTAACAGCCCGCAACGTCGCACAGCTGAATTAAGCACACATAATACAGGGGGGAAAAACGTTCATGCACACCATCACACTTGCAGGTTGATTACCCCTTCCTGTTGCAGCAAAGTATGGCCAGTCTGTTCTGAGCTTGCATCGATTCCCCAGAAAGCAATAAAAGACTGCACATACCTCAATGCTGGTGCAGTCTGCACTGGTCCCACACAAATAAGAGGTCCTTCTTTCATCTCCTCTTGCAAATCTGTGGGGACAAATAGGGCTAATAACCGCTAAGACCATCAGCAGGGCAGCAACAGAATGGGAGACACGTAACACAGCAGCCTCTCCTCAATTCCCATTGTTGAAAACCTTGTAGCTTTGCCCCTGAGTAAAATAGTACTCACTGGTACCATTATAAAATAATAAACTCTTGATTGAAGAATCGAAATTAACACCTCACTTTACCTCTCTCCTATTACTAACACAGGCAAAGAGAATGACTGGGGTAGGAGGGAAGGGGGAAGCTATTTATACAGCTCTGCTATGGTGCTCTTTGCCTTCTCCTGCTGACCAGGAGGCGATATCCCATAAGTAAGGATGAAATCCGTGGACTCGTCATATCTTGTAAAAGAAAGCCCTTTTAAGGGCTATTTGTAATTTAGTATAGGGTAGGGCTTTTTTTTATTTTGGGGGGGCTTTTTTATTTTATTAGGGGGATTAGATTAGCTGTAATTAGTTTAAAAAACTTGTAATTATTTTATTATTTTCTGTAATTTAGTGTTTATTTTTTTTCGTAATTTAGTTTAGTGAATTTAATTGTAGGTAGTTTAGGTAATTAGTTTAATGATAGTGTAGTGTTAGGTGTAATTGTAACTTAGGTTAGGTTTTATTTTACAGGTAAATGTGTCTTTTATTTTAACTAGGTAGCTATTAAATAGTTAATAACTATTTAATAACTATTGTACCTAGTTAAAATAAATACAAACTTGCCTGTAAAATAAAAATAAACCCTAAGCTAGCTACAATGTAACTATTAGTTATATTGTAGCTAGCTTAGGGTTTATTTTATAGGTATTTAGTTTTAAATAGGAATTATTTAGTTATTAATATTAGGTTTTATTTAGATTTATTTTAATTATATTTAAGTTAGGGGGTGTTAGGGTTAGACTTAGGTTTAGGGGTTAATAACTTTATTATAGTGGCGGCGACGTTGGGGGCGGCAGATTAGGGGTTAATAAGTGTAGGTAGGTTGCGGTGACATTGGGGCGGCAGATTAGGGGTATATAAGTGTAATATTAGGGGTGTTTAGACTCGGGGTTCATGTTAGGGTGTTAGGTGTAGACATAAATGTTATATCCCCATAGGAATCAATGGGGCTGCGTTAGGAGCTGAACGCTGCTTTTTTGCAGGTGTTAGTTTTTTTTTTAAGCCGACTCTCCCCCATTGATTGCTATGGGGAAATCATGCACAAGAACGTTTAGCCAGCTCACCCCTACCATAAGCAGCGCTGGTATTGAAATGGGATGTGGAGCTAAATTTTGCTCTCCGCTCACTTTTCTGCGGCTAACTCCGGGTTTGTAAAAACCCGTAATACCAGCGTTGTTTGTAGGTGAGCGGTGAGCATAAACTGCCTGTTAGACCCGCACAGCTTTGCCGACAAAACTCGTAATCTAGCCGTTAGTGACCAGACCATTTTTCAATTTTCTTACCCTTAAAGGGACAGTATACATCTATTTACGTATAACTGCATGTTATAGACACTACTATACAGGGACAGTATACACCTATTTACATATAACTGCATGTTATAGACACTACTATACAGGGACAGTATACACCTATTTACATATAACTGCATGTTATAGACACTACTATACAGGTACAGTATACACCTATTTACATATAACTGCATGTAATAGACACTACTATACAGGGACAGTATACACCTATTTACATATAACTGTATGTAATAGACACTACTATACAGGGACAGTATACACCTATTTACATAGAACTGCATGTAATAGACACTACTATACAGGGACAGTATACACCTATTTACATATAACTGCATGTAATAGAAACTACTATACAGGGACAGTATATACCTATTTACATAGAACTGCATGTAATAGACACTACTATACAGGGACAGTATACACCTATTTACATATAACTGCATGTAATAGACACTACTATACAGGGACAGTATACACCTATTTACATATAACTGCATGTAATAGAAACTACTATACAGGGACAGTATATACCTATTTACATAGAACTGCATGTAATAGAAACTACTATACAGGGACAGTATATACCTATTTACATAGAACTGCATGAAATAGACACTACTATACAGGGACAGTATACACCTATTTACATATAACTGCATGTAATAGACACTACTATACAGGGACAGTATACACCTATTTACATATAACTGCATGTAATAGACACTACTATACAGGGACAGTATAAACCTATTTACATATAACTGCATGTAATAGACACTACTATACAGGGACAGTATATACCTATTTACATATAACTGCATGTAATAGACACTACTATACAGGGACACTATACACCTATTTACATATAACTGCATGTAATAGACACTACTATACAGGGACAGTATACACCTATTTACATATAACTGTATGTAATAGACACTACTATACAGGGACAGTATACACCTATTTACATATAACTGCATGTAATAGACACTACTATACAGGGACAGTATGCACCTATTTACATATAACTGCATGTAATAGACACTACTATACAGGGACAGTATACACCTATTTACATATAACTGCATGTAATAGACACTACTATATAGGTACAGTATACACCTATTTACATATAACTGCATGTAATAGACACTACTATACAGGGACAGTATACACCTATTTACATATAACTGCATGTAATAGACACTACTATACAGGGACAGTATACACCTATTTACATGTAACTGCATGTAATAGACACTACTATACAGGGACAGTATACACCTATTTACATGTAACTGCATGTAATAGACACTACTATACAGGGACAGTATACACCTATTTACATATAACTGCATGTAATAGACACTACTATACAGGGACAGTATACACCTATTTACATATAACTGCATGTAATAGACACTACTATACAGGGACAGTATACACCTATTTACATATAACTGCATGTAATAGACACTACTATACAGGGACAGTATACACCTATTTACATGTAACTGCATGTAATAGACACTACTATACAGGGACAGTATACACCTATTTACATATAACTGCATGTAATAGACACTACTATACAGGGACAGTATACACCTATTTACATATAACTGCATGTAATAGACACTACTATACAGGGACAGTATACACCTATTTACATATAACTGCATGTAATAGACACTACTATACAGGGTCAGTATACATCTATTTACATATAACTGCATGTAATAGACACTACTATACAGGGTCAGTATACATCTATTTACATATAACTGCATGTAATAGACACTACTATACAGGGTCAGTATACATCTATTTACATATAACTGCATGTAATAGACACTACTATACAGGGACAGTATACACCTATTTACATATAACTGCATGTAATAGACACTACTATACAGATACAGTATACACCTATTTACATATAACTGCATGTAATAGACACTACTATACAGGGACAGTATACACCTATTTACATATAACTGCATGTAATAGACACTACTATACAGGGACAGTATACACCTATTTACATGTAACTGCATGTAATAGACACTACTATACAGGGACAGTATACACCTATTTACATATAACTGCATGTAATAGACACTACTATACAGGGACAGTATACACCTATTTACATGTAACTGCATGTAATAGACACTACTATACAGGGACAGTATACACCTATTTACATATAACTGCATGTAATAGACACTACTATACAGGGACAGTATACACCTATTTACATATAACTGCATGTAATAGACACTACTATACAGGGACAGTATACACCTATTTACATATAACTGCATGTAATAGACACTACTATACAGGTACAGTATACACCTATTTACATATAACTGCATGTAATAGACACTACTATACAGGGACAGTATACACCTATTTACATAGAACTGCATATAATAGACACTACTATACAGGGACAGTATACACCTATTTACATATAACTGCATGTAATAGACACTATTATACAGGGACAGTATACACCTATTTACATATAACTGCATGTAATAGACACTACTATACAGGGACAGTATACACCTATTTACATAGAACTGCATATAATAGACACTACTATACAGGGACAGTATACACCTATTTACATATAACTGCATGTAATAGACACTATTATACAGGGACAGTATACACCTATTTACATATAACTGCATGTAATAGACACTACTATACAGGGACAGTATACACCTATTTACATATAACTGCATGTAATAGACACTACTATACAGGGACAGTATACACCTATTTACATGTAACTGCATGTAATAGACACTACTATACAGGGACAGTATACACCTATTTACATATAACTGCATGTAATAGACACTACTATACAGGGACAGTATACACCTATTTACATATAACTGCATGTAATAGACACTACTATACAGGGATAGTATACACCTATTTACATATAACTGCATGTAATAGATGCTACTATACAGGGACAGAATACACCTATTTACATATAACTGCATGTAATAGACGCTACTATAAAGGGACAGTATACACCTATTTACATATAACTGCATGTAATACACTACTATACAGGGACAGTATACACCTATTTACATGTAACTGCATGTAATAGACACTACTATACAGGGACAGTATACACCTATTTACATATAACTGCATGTAATAGACACTACTATACAGGGACAGTATACACCTATTTACATATAACTGCATGTAATAGACACTACTATACAGGGACAGTATACACCTATTTACATGTAACTGCATGTAATAGACACTACTATACAGGGACAGTATACACCTATTTACATATAACTGCATGTAATAGACACTACTATACAGGGACAGTATACACCTATTTACATGTAACTGCATGTAATAGACACTACTATACAGGGACAGTATACACCTATTTACATATAACTGCATGTGATAGACACTACTATACAGGGACAGTATACACCTATTTACATATAACTGCATGTAATAGACACTACTATACAGGGACAGTATACACCTATTTACATATAACTGCATGTAATAGACACTACTATACAGGGACAGTATACACCTATTTACATATAACTGCATATAATAGACACTACTATACAGGGACAGTATAAACCTATTTACATATAACTGCATATAATAGACACTACTATACAGGGACAGTATACACCTATTTACATATAACTGCATGTAATAGACACTACTATACAGGGACAGTATACACCTATTTACATATAACTGCATGTAATAGATACTACTATACAGGTACAGTATACACCTATTTACATATAACTGCATGTAATAGACACTACTATACAGGGACAGTATACACCTATTTACATATAACTGCATGTAATAGACACTACTATACAGGGACAGTATACACCTATTTACATGTAACTGCATGTAATAGACACTACTATACAGGGACAGTATACACCTATTTACATATAACTGCATGTATTAGACACTACTATACAGGGACAGTATACACCTATTTACATATAACTGCATGTAATAGACACTACTATACAGGGACAGTATACACCTATTTACATATAACTGCATGTAATAGACACTACTATACAGGGACAGTATACACCTATTTACATATAACTGCATGTATTAGACACTACTATACAGGGACAGTATACACCTATTTACATATAACTGCATGTAATAGACACTACTATACAGGGACAGTATACACCTATTTACATATAACTGCATGTAATAGACACTACTATACAGGGACAGTATACATCTATTTACATATAACTGCATGTATTAGACACTACTATACAGGGACAGTATACACCTATTTACATATAACTGCATGTATTAGACACTACTATACAGGGACAGTATACACCTATTTACATATAACTGCATGTAATAGATACTACTATACAGAGACAGTATACACCTATTTACATATAACTGCATGTAATAGACATAAGGGATTAAATGCCATATCCTCCTCTGTGGAAAGAATAACTTATAACTATATACATTCTTGGTTTAACATAAACTCAACTTAGTTTCTAAACGTAGAAATAAATAACACAACAAAATAACGACACAACAACTTTTTATGGTTAGAGAAAACCCGCAGGTCACGTTTATTGTGGCAACACAAGAACTAACGACCGTCTGAATAAACATGGACCAGGGGGGCGGCAATCAGGTACTAGCTAAACGTAGTAACCCATGCTAACAAGATGGGCAGTACCAGGGCGCAGGAGAAGAAGCAGAGCGTAGCTCAATACTATAAAAAACAGGGAATTCTCGGCATCGGAATCACACGGGCAGGGAACACCCCAGACGCGCGTCTGGGGACTTCATCCCTGGCCGGAAGTGCCGTCACTCTACCTCGATCACATCCTGCCCCCGGACACTGTCCACCCGCCAGCCCAGGGTGCAAACCACCACTCCGTACCAGTAAGGGCCAGGATCAAAAAGGTGCGTAAACCAGATTGAAATACCTGGGGAGCTGAAACTTAACGTCCTTGGACTTACAGAAATAGGCTGGTTAGCCCTCATCAAGCCTTCGGATAGCCCTAGTCCCTGGGGACCACCATAAGGACGGATCCCCCTACTGATTGCAAAATAATAAACAAAGGGAGGGAAGGGTGGGGAAAACTTTGAGAAAAACAGCAGAAAGAGGACATGTGCTTCCTGTACTGGGCTTAAAAAGGTAAGCTGGAACCCCTCCTCTCTTTCTGCAACATTGTTTCACACACACAACACAACACTCCCCTCCTCCGTCTTGGCCTTATCCCTTATGTGCATTCCAGGCAATTTGCCTTACATTTCCTTAAGGGATTAAATGCCATATCCTCCTCTGTGGAAAGAATAACTTATAACTATATACATTCTTGGTTTAACATAAACTCAACTTAGTTTCTAAACGTAGAAATAAATAACACAACAAAATAACGACACAACAACTTTTTATGGTTAGAGAAAACCCGCAGGTCACGTTTATTGTGGCAACACAAGAACTAACGACCGTCTGAATAAACATGGACCAGGGGGGCGGCAATCAGGTACTAGCTAAACGTAGTAACCCATGCTAACAAGTTCATTACGTGCATTGCTTGTCCTGGAATTTCCAACAAACCCCAGCTGGGCGTCTGCGAAATCTATTTGCGGGTCGAAACTGTGTTGCACCCGCCGGGGCACCAGAAGTACCTAGCGTTTTCTCGGGGCCCAGCCGGGCCCAGAGTTGCATTTCTACGCACCCGAAATCCAACAGTGGATTACCCACCATCTTTCTGCGGAACTCCTCATCATAATCCCGCCAGGCACCATCGCGATAATTATCAGCAATGATCTCCATGTTTTCCATGTATTTCAACACGGCTAAACACTGGTCCGGCCATTTTTGCAAATAGCAGGACGCATAGATCCTGAAACACCGGCGCCATTCGTGAAATGTATCTGGGCGCTGGTACTTCTTGGGGCCTGTCCCATCCTCCGCTCTCGCTTTCTGCCTTAGGGCTTCCACCGAGAGCTCGAAGATGTTAACAAATTTACCCTCTTGAATTCTCCGTACTGTCTTAGTCTTCAAATGCTCGTGCAGATCATAAGAAGACCAGGATCTAGTGTCCCCTTGGAGTGCCACCTTCCGATTAACGGGCCTCCCCACCCCACTTATGCGAAGTCTGGGTGGGGCAGCCCTGTCGGACCTGCCAGAGGCAATATAGTCATAACGGTCACGCAAACCCCCTTTTTCTGATCTCTTCTCTTCAGTTAACCATCTAAGCATCTTATACATTCGTTTATTGCCCTTCCCATGCAACCCCAGTTCCTTGTCATTTTCTGACCCAGAATCATCCGAGGATGAGGTAAAACCCCGCAACCCCACTGAAACTGAGGACTCACCATCTCTCACACCGGTCCTGTTTGGAATCGCCACGACTCCCGAAGTAGGACGCTCATCCTCTGACACCATGGAGTCCTGGCCGCTCTCAGCACCTCTCTCCAACCCGCTGCCTGAATCTCCTGACGTAGCCATGTCGTTTTCCTGCAAAAGAGATTGCCAGAGAGGAGTACCACGAAGGGGAAGGTCTGCTCTACCCCTCCCCCTTGTGCCCAGACCGCTCATGCATCCCCTCACACACATCATGGTTGCCTTCGCCACTTGCAAGGTCATCATACACACCCTGCTCATCTTCTGTAAAGTCCTCTATCTCTTCACTAAAATGTACTGACTTCTGAGTGATAGGGGTGGCTTTCTTACGCCTAGTGGACGCAACCGCTAAATCTAAACTCTGAAACTGTTCTGGTGAACCATGTTTGGTAGAAGACCTAGTTACTACCTTCCTCGCTGCTGCCGGGGATGCGCCCGGAGCCTGAGGCCTAGCCCCTACACTCCCACCAATTTGCGCGCCAAAAGCGCCGCCTGCACGGGCGCCGCCTTTGCCCACAGAAACCTCACTATTACTGCCAGCGCTCTTAGGCATACTCCTAGCGTGCCCAATAGGTGCTGCGCCACCTTTATAATTGCCCGATGGGGCCTTTGCCCCTTGACGAGGATTACTACCCGACGGGGCCTTTGCCCCTTGCCGGGCCGCAATACCCTTTGCAACCTGCTCACGGGGGCCTCCAACGGGGACCCCCGGGTTCATTTGGCTAGAGAAATGCCCCCCCTGAGGTAATTCCTCCATTGATTCACAATTAGCCCCCTCGTGAAAATCATCCCCCACAAGTGCGGCCCCTGTAGGCCCCATTGCATCAGCAGAATTGCCCCCCGGAGCATAAGTTCCCCCCCGCGGCACTCCTCTCTTACCTTGGACGCCGCGCGGGGAACTCGACCTGCTCCGCTTCGATGACCGCTGACAAATGGCGGGACCGGCAGTGAAGTCATCGGAAATGACGTCACCGGAAGTCCCGCCCTCGGAGGACCGCAAACCGGAAGTCGCCGCCGATGGAGGAACAGTCGACGCGGGAGCCTGCGCAACCACCGCCGGAGGACCAAGGACCACGTGGGACGCACCCGGAGACCCCGACAAAGACGATGCCCACATCTGAAAAAGGGATACCGCGGCCGCGATGGAGTCTTGAGACACCGGAGACGACGTCGGAGGTAAGGCCGAACTGCTCCCACTAAAACTACCAACTATTGGGGCAAAAGAGCAAGGCCCGTAGGGGCCGGGGACCGGAACGCCACAAGGCCGAGAAGGGCCCGCCGCGACCACGCAAGGGGAGGGAGGCCTAACCAGGGGGACCGGAGAGCAGGGAACTGAGGAGCTAGCGGCTGGAGACCGTATAGCGGGCCTAGCGGGAGGCCCAGCTTTACCTGCAACTTTAGGCGGACAAGTGGGCCTGCGAAGGCCAGAAACGGGCCCGGCAGGGCCCGACATAGTTACTAAATTGGGGCCTGTGTCAGCACTGACCCCCCGTAAAGAGGGCTCACTCCCGGCCGCATGGCCGACGGGCTCAGACGCACCATCTGGTTGCCCAGCACCACCCCCCATATTGCTCACTAACGCCAGCACCTCCAGTAGGGCCCTATCTGAAATTTCCCCACTACTACCCCCAACCTCCCCCGAAGATTGATCAAGTGAAGGGGAAAGGGAGGGAAGTAAAGGGGTTCGACCCACCGTTTCTGGCGATGGAGGAATCCACTCAGCTGCTTCATCGCTGTCTTCAACCACTTCTCTCTCTGCAGGTTCCTCCCCAGCCTCCATGATTCGCTTTGGAGGTGCTTTAGATCTCCTTGAACGTCTCATGTGAAAACTTTGAGAAAAACAGCAGAAAGAGGACATGTGCTTCCTGTACTGGGCTTAAAAAGGTAAGCTGGAACCCCTCCTCTCTTTCTGCAACATTGTTTCACACACACAACACAACACTCCCCTCCTCCGTCTTGGCCTTAACCCTTATGTGCATTCCAGGCAATTTGCCTTACATTTCCTATACTATACAGAGACAGTATACACCTATTTACATATAACTGCATGTAATAGACACTACTATACAGGGACAGTATACACCTATTTACATATAACTGCATGTAATAGACACTACTATACAGGGACAGTATACACCTATTTACATATAACTGCATGTAATACACTGCTATACAGGGACAATATACACCTATTTACATATAACTGCATGTAATAGACACTACTATACAGGGACAGTATACACCTATTTACATATAACTGCATGTAATAGACACTACTATACAGGGACAGTATACACCTATTTACATATAACTGCATGTAATAGACACTACTATACAGGAACAGTATACACCTATTTACATATAACTGCATGTAATAGACACTACTATACAGGGACAGTATACACCTATTTACATATAACTGCATGTAATAGACACTACTATACAGGGACAGTATACACCTATTTACATATAACTGCATGTAATAGACACTACTATACAGGGACAGTATACACCTATTTACATATAACTGCATGTAATAGACACTACTATACAGGTACAGTATACACCTATTTACATATAACTGCATGTATTAGACACTACTATACAGGGACAGTATACACCTATTTACATATAACTGCATTTAATAGACACTACTATACAGGTACAGTATACACCTATTTACATATAACTGCATGTAATAGACACTACTATACAGGGACAGTATACACCTATTTACATATAACTGCATGTAATAGACACTAATATACAGGGACAGTATACACCTATTTACATATAACTGCATGTAATAGACACTACTATACAGGGACAGTATACACCTATTTACATATAACTGCATGTAATAGACACTACTATACAGGGACAGTATACACCTATTTACATATAACTGCATGTAATAGATACTACTATACAGGTACAGTATACACCTATTTACATATAACTGCATGTAATAGACACTACTATACAGGGACAGTATACACCTATTTACATATAACTGCATGTAATAGACACTACTATACAGGTACAGTATACACCTATTTACATATAACTGCATGTAATAGACACTACTATACAGGTACAGTATACACCTATTTACATATAACTGCATGTAATAGACACTAATATACAGGTACAGTATACACCTATTTACATATAACTGCATGTAATAGACATTACTATACAGGGACAGTATACACCTATTTACATATAACTGCATGTAATAGACACTACTATACAGGGACAGTATACACCTATTTACATATAACTGCATGTAATAGACACTACTATAAAGGTACAGTATACACCTATTTACATATAACTGCATGTAATAGACACTACTATACAGGTACAGTATACACCTATTTACATATAACTGCATGTAATAGATACTACTATACAGGGACAGTACACACCTATTTACATATAACTGCATGTAATATACACTACTATACAGGGACAGTACACACCTATTTACATATAACTGCATGTAATAGACACTACTATACAGGGACAGTATACACCTATTTACATATAACTGCATGTAATAGACACTACTATACAGGGACAGTATACACCTATTTACATATAACTGCATGTAATAGACACTACTATACAGGGACAGTATACACCTATTTACATATAACTGCATGTAATAGACACTACTATACAGGGACAGTATACACCTATTTACATATAACTGCATGTAATAGACACTACTATACAGGGACAGTATACACCTATTTACATATAACTGCATGTAATAGACACTACTATATAGGGACAGTATACACCTATTTACATATAACTGCATGTAATAGACACTACTATACAGGTACAGTATACACCTATTTACATATAACTGCATGTAATAGACACTACTATAAAGGTACAGTATACACCTATTTACATATAACTGCATGTAATAGACACTACTATACAGGGACAGTATACACCTATTTACATATAACTGCATGTAATAGACACTACTATATAGGGACAGTATACACCTATTTACATATAACTGCATGTAATAGACACTACTATACAGGGACAGTATACACCTATTTACATATAACTGCATGTAATAGACACTACTATACAGGGACAGTATACACCTATTTACATATAACTGCATGTAATAGACACTACTATACAGGGACAGTACTCACCTATTTACATATAACTGCATGTAATAGACACTACTATACAGGGACAGTATACACCTATTTACATATAACTGCATGTAATAGACACTACTATACAGGGACAGTATACACCTATTTACATATAACTGCATGTAATAGACACTACTATACAGGGACAGTATATACCTATTTACATATAACTGCATGTAATAGACACTACTATACAGGGACAGTATACACCTATTTACATATAACTGCATGTAATAGACACTACTATACAGGGACAGTATATACCTATTTACATATAACTGCATGTAATAGACACTACTATACAGGGACAGTATATACCTATTTACATATAACTGCATGTAATAGACACTACTATACAGGGACAGTATATACCTATTTACATATAACTGCATGTAATAGACACTACTATACAGGGACAGAATACACCTATTTACATATAACTGCATGTAATAGACATTACTATACAGGGACAGTATACACCTATTTACATATAACTGCATGTAATAGACACTACTATACTCTTTATCTGGATAGTGCACGTCTGAAGTTTTATCTCGCATATATCCATATTCCTAATGAGCAGCACGTAGTAAATACTGCCACCATCACAAGTATGAGAACAAATAGGTGTGTATGACCTAGGCATGAGATTGGACAAACAAATGATGATGCAAACCAATCACTAGGTACCAAGGATAACCACACGCCCACGTACTAAACGACTCTGATTGGTGAATTAGGGGGCGTGTATGTGAATCAACACGCCATTGGTGTAATTACGGCTACCTAAGCTTTAAAAGCTGCAAGATTACGGCATCCGGTTTTTAAAAAAAAATCCTTTCTGATCACATTGAAAAAGGCCAGAGTGCAACGGCCAAAACGCGCTTGTGTACCGATTTTAAAGTTTTTTTTCCTCTAATTGTTGATATTAGACCATTCTAGCGCACTGTTTAAGCTACCCCTGGCACCTGAAGCTGAAGTTTCCAGTTATCGGCTAGTGTCAGGTTACTACTAGCGTCAGTACGTCCATTTGATATTAGTGTCAGGTTACTACTAGTGTCAGTACGTCCATTTGTTATTAGTGTCAGGTTACTACTAGTGTCAGTACGTCCAATTGATATTAGTGTCAGGTTACTACTAGTCTCAGTACGTTCATTTGTTATTAGTGTCAGGTTACTACTAACGTCAGTATGTCCATTTGATATTAGTGTCAGGTTACTACTAGTGTCAGTACGTCCATTTGTTATTAGTGTCAGGTTACTACTAGTCTCAGTAAGTCCAGTTGATATTAGTGTCAGGTTACTACTAGTTTCAGTACGTCCATTTGATATAAGTGTCAGGTTACTACTAACGTCAGTATGTCCATTTGATATTAGTGTCAGGTTACTACTAGTCTCAGTACGTCCATTTGTTATTAGAGTCAGGTTACTACTAACGTCAGTATGTCCATTTGATATTAGTGTCAGGTTACTACTAGTGTTAGTACGTCTATTTGTTATTAGTTTCAGGTTACTACTAGTCTCAGTACGTCCATTTGATATTAGTGTCAGGTTACTACTAGTCTCAGTACGTCCATTTGATATTAGTGTCAGGTTACTACTAGCGTCAGTATGTCCATTTGATATTAGTGTCAGGTTACTGCTAGTGTCAGTACGTCCATTAGATATTAGTGTCAGGTTACTACTAGCGTTAGTACGTCCATTTGATATTAGTGTCAGGTTACTACTAGCGTCAGTACGTCCATTTGATATTAGTGTCAGGTTACTACTAGTCTCAGTACGTCCATTTGATATTAGTGTCAGGTTACTACTAACGTCAGTACGTCCATTTAATATTAGTGTCAGGTCACTACTAATGTCAGTATGTCCATTTTATATTAGTGCCAGGTCACTACTAACGTCAGTATGTCCATTTGATATTAGTGTCAGGTTACTACTAGTCTCAGTACATCCATTTGATGTTAGTGTCAGGTCACTACTAACGTCAGTACGTCCATTTAATATTAGTGTCAGGTCACTACTGTCAGTATGTCCATTTGATAGGTCACTAATAACGTCAGTATGTCCATTTGATATTAGTGTCAGGTTACTACTAGTCTCAGTACATCCATTTAATATTAGTGTCAGGTCACTACTAACGTCAGTATGTCCATTTGATATTAGTGTCAGGTTACTACTAGTGTCAGTACGTCCATTTGATATTAGTGTCAGGTTACTACTAGTGTCAGTACGTCCATTTGATATTAGTGTCAGGTTACTACTAACGTCAGTATGTCCATTTGATATTAGTGTCAGGTTACTACTAGTCTCAGTACGTCCATTTGATATTAGTGTCAGGTCACTACTAACGTCAGTATGTCCATTTGATATTAGTGTCAGGTTACTACTAGCGTCAGTACGTCCATTTGATATTAGTGTCAGGTTACTACTAGTGTCAGTACGTCCATTTGATATTAGTGTCAGGTTACTACTAGCGTCAGTACATCCATTTGATATTAGTGTCAGGTCACTACTAGTCTCAGTACGTCCATTTGATATTAGTGTCAGGTTACTACTAACGTCAGTACGTCCATTTAATATTAGTGTCAGGTTACTACTAGTCTCAGTATGTCCATTTGATATTAGTGTCAGGTTACTACTAGTGTCAGTATGTCCATTTGATATTAGTGTCAGGTTACTACTAGTGTCAGTACGTCCATTTGATATTAGTGTCAGGTTACTACTAGTGTCAGTAAGTCCATTTGATATTAGTGTCAGGTTACTACTAGTGTCAGAACGTCCATTTGATATTAGTGTCAGGTTACTACTAGTGTCAGTACATCCATTTGATATTAGTGTCAGGTTACTATTAGTGTCAGTACATCCATTTGATATTAGTGTCAGGTTACTACTAGTCTCAGTACGTCCATTTGATATTAGTGTCAGGTTACTACTAGTGTCAGTACGTCTATTTGATATTAGTGTCAGGTTACTACTAGTGTCAGTACGTCCATTTGATATTAGTGTCAGGTTACTACTAGTATCAGTACGTCCATTTGATATTAGTGTCAGGTTACTACTAGTGTCAGTACGTCCATTTGATATTAGTGTCAGTACGTCCATTTGATATTAGTGTCCGGTTACTACTAGTCTCAGTACGTCCATTTGATATTAGTGTCAGGTTACTGCTAGTGTCAGTATGTCCATTTGATATTAGTGTCAGGTTACTACTAGTGTCAGTACGTCCATTTGATATTAGTGTCAGGTTACTACTAGTCCCAGTACGTCCATTTGATATTAGTGTCAGGTTACTGCTAGTGTCAGTTTTACAGTCTTTTGCTTTTATTCACAGCATTTAGGGACATATAATATACTATACCAATTATTTTATGATCATATAAGAAAAGTTTGAAAATGTGCTAGTCTCAGTACTTCCATTTGATATTAGTGTCAGGTTACTACTAGTGTCAGTACGTCCATTTGATATTAGTGTCAGGTTACTGCTAGTGTCAGTACGTCCATTTGATATTAGTGTCAGGTTACTGCTAGTGTCAGTACGTCCATTTGATATTAGTGTCAGGTTACTACTAGTGTCAGTACGTCCATTTAATATTAGTGTCAGGTTACTACTAGTGTCAGTACGTCCATTTGATATTAGTGTCAGGTTACTACTACTGTCAGTACGTCCATTTGATATTAGTGTTAGGTTACTACTAGTGTCAGTACGTCCATTTGATATTAGTGTTAGGTTACTACTACTGTCAGTACGTCCATTTGATATTAGTGTCAGGTTACTACTAGTGTCAGTACATCCATTTGATATTAGTGTCAGGTTACTACTAGTGTCAGTACGTCCATTTGATATTAGTGTCAGGTTACTACTAGTGTCAGTACGTCCATTTGATATTAGTGTCAGGTTACTACTAGTGTTAGTACGTCCATTTGATATTAGTGTCAGGTTACTACTAGTGTCAGTACGTCCATTTGATATTAGTGTCAGGTTACTACTAGTGTTAGTACGTCCATTTGATATTAGTGTCAGGTTACTACTAGTGTCAGTACGTCCATTTGATATTAGTGTCAGGTTACTACTAGTCTCAGTACATCCATTTGATATTAGTGTCAGGTTACTACTAGTGTCAGTACGTCCATTTGATATTAGTATCAGGTTACTACTAGTCTCAGTACGTCCATTTGATATTAGTGTCAGGTTACTGCTAGTCTCAGTACGTCCATTTGATATTAGTGTCAGGTTACTACTAGTGTCAGTACGTCCATTTGATATTAGTGTCAGGTTACTACTAGTGTCAGTACGTCCATTTGATATTAGTGTCAGGTTACTTCTAGTGTCAGTACGTCCATTTGATATTAGTGTCAGGTTACTACTAGTGTCAGTACGTCCATTTGATATTAGTGTCAGGTTACTACTAGTGTTAGTACGTCCATTTGATATTAGTGTCAGGTTACTACTAGTGTCAGTACGTCCATTTGATATTAGTGTCAGGTTACTACTAGTCTCAGTACATCCATTTGATATTAGTGTCAGGTTACTACTAGTGTCAGTACGTCCATTTGATATTAGTATCAGGTTACTACTAGTCTCAGTACGTCCATTTGATATTAGTGTCAGGTTACTGCTAGTCTCAGTACGTCCATTTGATATTAGTGTCAGGTTACTACTAGTGTCAGTACGTCCATTTGATATTAGTGTCAGGTTACTACTAGTGTCAGTACGTCCATTTGATATTAGTGTCAGGTTACTGCTAGTGTCAGTTTTACAGTCTTTTGCTTTTATTCACACCATTTAGGGACATATAATATACTATACCAATTATTTTATGATCATATCAGAAAAGTTTGAAAATTTCTTGAATATATTAAAGGACCAGTAAATACAGTAGATTTGCATAAACAACAACTGCATAATAAAAAGACAACACATTAGCATTTAGTCTGATCTTCAAATGAGTAGTAGATTTTTTTCTGACAAATGTCAAAGTTATGTATATTTCCACTCCTCCTGTATCATGTGACAGCCATCAGCCAATCACAAATGCATAGACGTATATTCTGTGTGTATAAATATAAAAAGACTGAGCACATTTTGTTAATGGAAGTAAATAAATTGTTGCTTAAAATTGCAGATTCTATCTGAATCATGAACGTTTAATTTTGACTTGAATGTCTCTTTAAAAAGGACAGTGTAGAGGGGGCGGAGCCGAGCAGCGCACATAGATGGATGTGAGAACTGAGCTCCGGTGAGGTATATACAAAGAAAGGTGGCCAAAGCTCTAGAATCGAGATGTGAGAGATAAACCCATACTATTCTGGTTGTGGACATTACCTCCTACTGATATTGGGGAGATTAAGGCGCAGGACTCCACGCAAGAAGCAACAAGTGGCGATCTGGAGAAAGTGATAACGCAAGCAAGCGCCATCTTTGGGAGCCTACGCAGTTAGCTTAAAGTTACAACGGGACAACTCAGAAGTCGATAGTGACGGTTGTGAACACGGCGGACACCCCAGAGCAAATTTACACTAATCGGACACCATATGGTAAGCTGCTTTATTGGGGGAGATATGATTAATGCATAGAGGATACAAGAGAGGCTGAGAGGCCCTGAATGAAAAGCGCTACGAAAAGCGCTATTACAATAAAAATCATTCCATAATAGGAAAAGACACTCTCCTATTTTGGCTGCAACACAGGCATTATGCATGCAAATATGCATACCCGCTATGAAACCTATGTCCATGAATATAAAGAGACAGGAGGGCACTAGCAGAATGTCTGCAGCATACATCTGACAAATAACGTTGGATAGCTAGAAACTTCTATAACAGGCCATGTGAAAGTTGTGTAACGTGTTTTGAGGGGCAGACCTTAACAGAGGATAGAGGAATAGCAACGGCAACAACAATAAGTGTTTTTAAAGTGGCAACTCCAGCTATTTCCTTACTAAATGAGAGAAGGCTGTAACTGAGCCCCTAAGACAACAGGCATTACATTGTTCTTTGAAGGGCACTAGGGTGCTTCACTACACCTCAAGCACAAATAGACATTAGAATCAGGTTACTCTGCCATTATACAAGCATACAGAATGTCTTCCAGAAGAGTTAAAGCAGATAAACCAGCTAAACCTAATTCTATGGACACATATCTTAAACCCACCACAACTCATAAATAACCAGATTCCATAATAATGGATACAGAAGACGAATCTCTTTCAGATCCTGTTCTAGGCGACTCATTGGATGCCCAAACAGCCGCGACCAAGGCAGATCTTCACATTTTGGTGTCAAAACAGGACATTGCTACTAATTTTGAGAAATTGTGGGATAAAATTGATAATCTCCATGCTACTGTTACCAGCAGTTTGTCTGATCTTAAAACTGAGATGCTTGAAATTGGGAACAGAGTAGAATCTTTAGAAAATGACAAAGATGACCTAGCGGAGAATGTGTTTGTCATGTCGCAAGCTGTGTCCTCTCAAAAGCAACAACTGATAGATCTTCAAGATAAGATAGAAGATATTTAGAATCGTGATAGAAGATCTAATATCCGATTAAAAAGTTTACCAGAGATTATCAATTCAATAGATCTGCTCCCCTATTTGCAAAATCTCTTTAAAGCTATCACATTGGGCACAGAAGATGCAGATTACCAGATTGAGAGAGCCCACAGAGCATTGAGGGCCAGACCTCAAAGAGATTTACCACCGAGGGACGTGATAGTCAAATTTCTCAGGTTTACTGATAAAGAAAAAATCTTAACTGCGGCAAGGAAGAGTCCCACGTTTAAATTTCAGGGGAATGTGGTGTAGTTCTTTCAAGATCTAAGCATAAGGACTTTGCAGATTACGCCCCTTAACATCACTAATTAGAAAACATCAAATTCCATATTGATGGGGTTTTCCCTTTGGCCTCAACATACTTAAAGACGGGAAAATTACTTCAATCAAGACAATCACCGAGATTCCTGAGGTATGCAGAATATTTGGTATGGAGATTCCGGAAATCCCCCCAGATACGGGTCCTATGGAAAAAACAGGAGAGTTGGCTCCAACCCAAAACCACAAAAAGTCAAATTGGACAAAAGTTAACAACAAGCGTCCTAAAACCTGACTTTACATTTAAAAGGGAGCTGAACAGAACCGCATCAAGAACAGCACTAAGCCAAGGATGGGGACTGGGAAGAAAATCTCACAACTAATACAAAAGATAATGCGAATAATGATATTTTCAGAGAATTGTAAGGAACTATTTGAATTTGCTATATGTTTACTAGATGACCTATAGAGACATAATTTAATATAATAAGAAGAGTTATATCACCTCCTACACTGGATTATATGTTATGTATTGTTATTTCCACGGTTCGATGTTATGCACTGATTTATGTTCATTAATGTTACTGTTTTGAATTGTACCAGTATCACTGTACGCCAAATAGAGGTTCCACTGAGAGACCAGTGGACAAATGATAGAAGAATGTTTGTTTTACAGAGATATAGTGAGTTAGACTGTTTGGTCGAGGGGGTAGAGGCTGACGGACAGGCTTTAGGTAAGAATCAACATGAAACCAATCGACGGCCATGGTATTAGTTCTCCCTGGAATTAACCTAGTCTCACATAATGTGAGAGGTCTCAATTCAGACATAAAGAGGAGAACAGCTTTAACACAATATAAAAAACTCAAAGCTAATATTCTGTATCTACAGGAGACTCATTTCTTGAAGGCTCAGATACCAAAATACTGGTCCAGGGAGTACTCACAGTACTTTCATGCAACATCAAACACTAAGACCAAGGGAGTATCCATATTGGTGCACACATCTCTAAACTTTGAACACAGGGACACAATAAGAGACAAAGAGGGTCGATATATAATCTTGAGGGGATGCATGCAGAGTATAGAAATCTTACTGTACAACATTTATGCGCCAAATGAAAAACAGGTTTTCTTTAGACATATATCTAACTTACTTACAAATTGGTCTAAAACAAGAATCATTTTGGCAGGGGACTTTAATATAGATTTAGCGACATTGGGGAAATCAGGGCTCGCGGGTTTAACAAAGAAGAAACTGCAACAGCAGAGTATAGCCAAAAAAATTGCCGAGCTAATCTCGTCACATGGTTTACAGGATGCATGGGTGACGTTATACGGAGACACAACGGACACTACATACTACTCCTCGGCACACAAATGCAACACAAAAATTGATTATGTATTTATCAGCCAAAAATTGCAACCTATATTACACTCTGCAAACATACATATGTGTGTTTGGTCAGATCACTCCATCACACAACTTTAGTTAGGGTCTATTGCAGAACCAGGAAGGGCTAAGACGTGGTCCTTTGACCCAGCGTGTTTGAAAAGCCCCATGACTAAAGCTAACTTGTTAAAGGAGATGAGTGATTACTGGAGGATTAACACAGACTCGACCGAGAATCTGATCTCTGTTTGGGCAGCACATAAATTAGTGATTAGAGGACTTTTAATCAAAGAAAAAGCTACCTATAGGAAAAAGACTAACACACAACTTACAAACCTTCAAATTGAAATAAATCTCTTGGAGAGAGAACACAAACAGACTAACTCCCAACTTATCTTACAAACTTTGCTAAAGAAAAAGAAAGACTTACTTACATTATTAAATGATAATTCAATTAGGACAGCCCAAAGACTTAAAACAAATTACTTCATATACGCAAACATACCAAATAAATACCTAGCTAGTAGAATCAGAGATGAATACCAAACAATGTCTATCCCTAACATACAAACTGAAACAGGACACATTACATCTCACCCACAAAAAATTGTAGACACCTTTGCCAAGTACTATAGAGACTTATATGACGGGAAAAAGGTTAAATTTAATGACCATACACATGCATCCCTTGGAAGTTTCATAAAGCAAGCCAAATTACCACATTTGACCACAGAAGACCAAGATACATTGAATGCTAGCGTAACACAGGCTGAAGTGGTGACAGCTATAAAAGAACTTAAACCAGGGAAAGCCCCGGGCCCTGATGGACTTACGGGAAAATATTATAGGCTTTTCAGACACATTTTGATCCCCCATATAGTCAAATTCGCTAATCATATTCTAGAAGGCCAGTCGATACTAGACGACCTCCTTCAGGCCAAAATAATAGGAATACCAAAGAAAGGTAGGAATGCTACAGTATGCTCTAGTTATAGGCCTATATCATTAATACATCAAGATATTAAAATTGTGACCAAAATCTTAGCTAATCGCCTGAAACATATATTGCCCTCAATCATTCACCCAGATCAAGTAGGATTTATTAAAAATAGGGAAGCCCCAGACAACATAAGACGAATGATCACGATTCTTGACTATTTACACCATAAAAGGATTCCTTCTCTGGTCCTCTCTCGTTCGAGAGAGTATATTGGATATATATGAATACTGTTCTCACAAAACTAGGATTTAGTGGATCGTTCATGACAGCACTTAGGGGGTTATACTCAAATCCTACGGCACACATTAGAGCAATTGGTCATCAATCTAAAACTTTCAGAATTCTAAATGGAACAAGATAGGGCTGTCCGCTATCACCCCTCCTCAATGCGATCTGTATTGAACCATTGGCGGCAATATCCGAAATTCCCCAGATATTACTGGGCTGCACTTGCAGGATTTTCATCATAAAATCACCCTATTTGCTGACGATTTATTATTAACGGTAACTAAGCCACTCATTTCTCTCCCTAACCTATACAAGATCATACAACAGTATTCTGATATTTCGGGATATAAAATAAACTTAGACAAATGTGAAGCGCTACTGATAAACCTACCAAATCATACTGCCAAATTGATAGAAATGAATTTTGATTTTAAATGGGTAAAGGATGATATAAAATATTTGGGGATCAAATTAACGAAACAGTCCACACAATTATACAAGGCAAACTACATCCCTATGTTTAAATCAATACGGTCAGACTTACTAAAATGGAAGAAATATAACTTCTCCTGGTATGGTAGAATGTCATCAATTAAGATGAATATCCTCCCGAGAATCTTGTATTTGTTTCAAACTTTACCCGTTAAAATAGATAAATCTGACCTTAAAAATCTTCAAGTAGATTTGCATAAATTTTTTAGAGACTCTAGACACGCGAGGATTCCTCAAGATGTGCTTACCCGACATAGACAACTGGGGGGAGTGGGAGTTCCCAGTTTGGCAGACTATTATTTGGTGCCAGACTAGCACAAAATTCCTTACTGATTAGGACACAAGATGATGTACTATGGCCCAAACTAGAAGCTTTTATAGAGGGGTTGGACTCCCCAGAGGATGTCGTATGGAATAAGGAAATTTATAAGAGTAAAAAGGGCTACCAACACCCGACTAGTAAGACAGCGATTAAGCAAATAGAAATGGCTAATAGAAATGGAGTGTTACTACCCATCAATTCTTTAAGTAAACCTCTGAAATACATATTGCCAGAGGAGTCCAGACGACTGATAGACAAATGGGCACACAAGGATCTATACCGCATAGCTGACTTTCTTGACGGTCAGAAGACTATGACTTTTAATCAACTACAACAGAAACTCGACCCCATACGCTTACCATGGTTTCTATATTTACAGATAACATCGGCTATTCGTACATATACTAGTGGTAGACCAGAACTTAAGATTAAGACCACCTTCGAGAAGTTATGCAGTGCAACACACAGGCAAAAACAGGCAGTCTCACAGCTATATTTCTCCACTCAGGGGACTCGTGCAACATCGAAATCTGCTGTTATCCTCCAATGGGAAGCTGATATAGGCAAAGTATTAGATCTAGAGGAATGGAACCAAATTTTCTTTAATTCCAACAGGGGTTTGCTTGGTGCTGATCTAAGGGAGAATACCATCAAAACTACATTTCGTTGGTACTTGACGCCTTTAAAAACAGCACATATGGTTAGGGGGGGTACTAGGCAATGCTATAGGGGCTGTTTACAACTTGGACATATTTTCATATGTGGTGGGAGTGTCCCAGAGTACAGAGAGTGTGGCTTGACCTTTCTGAGCTGTTAACTTCCATTCTAGATGACCAGATAATGTTAACTCCGATGCAGGCTTTGCTGAATGACAGAGACCCAAGATTTAACTCATCCATAAACACGTTTATTAGAATTTTATGTACAGTGACTCATATTTCTATAGCTAAGCACTGGAAAGTGGGGGTGCCTGAATGGCTGGAGGTGTTGGGTAAGATTAAGAATATATTTCGTATGTACTGTCAGGGTGCCAGGAATCAGACTGAGATGAGAAGTGCAAAAATAATCACACCTTTATTAATAGCAAAAAATAATAAAAAGTCCACAAGTCAAATAACAAGCCAGAAGTCAAAACCAGAGCTGGTAGTCAGACGAGCAGAGTCAGGAGCCAAAGCGAATAGTCAGACGAGCCGGAATCAGGAACAAGGAAAACAGCAGAGTCAGGAACAAGCCAGGGATCAGGAACCAGGAAGGACATCAGGCAGCCAGGTAATACACAGGAACTCTCACAAACAGGTCTGAGACAACACAAAGGCAAAGCATACTGAACAGAGGCCCTTTAAATAATAAGTGATGACATCACAATTCTGAGACTACATCCAGTCTCACATGGATGATGCACACCAGTCTGGTCATAAAAGGAAGTGCAGGAATTGAGCAGCATCCCCCACAATGCACCATAGTCAGCAAGAGAGGTGAGTAAAATGGCTGCCAGCAGCACATGGCAAACACAACAGGGAAAAAACCCTGACATATACGAATCAGCTGCATATATACAGGATACAGTGGAGTCTTTCAACAAAGTTTGGTTCTACTGAATTTTACATGAAAAACGTATATAGGATAGGTTTGCATATATATGAGGCGGGGATAGCAGGTATCATGTGGATGTTAATAGAAGAGAAGTGAAGGTGAGCTCAGTGGATGTTTTATGAACACACAGTTATTGAAATATGTTTAATGATAAATAATTAGATGTAGGCGTACAGTGAATCAGGTTATTGTTATTTTACGTAGAACATACAGAGTATAAATTTATGCTCTTATTAGAGCTCTAGCTTGAAATACACAATGTTGATCAACTAAAGGAGCAATTAGCATGGAGATGCGATAACCTTATACAGACTGAGAAATGGATCTGAACTATTTGTATTTTATATACTGTATTTCCGCTCCTACTAATTGTGTATTGAAAAGAATGTTCAATAAAAAATATTTCAATTAAAAAGGACAGTGTAGTCAAAATTAAACTTTCATGATTATCATGATATCATTTGATAAACAACTTTACTTTTATCATACAATTTTCTTTGTTCTCTTGGTATTCTTAGTTGAAAGCTAAACCTAGGAGGTTCATATGCTAATTTCCAAGCCCTTGAAGGCCACCCCTTATCTGAATGCATTTCATAGTTTTTCACAGCAAGAGGGCATTAGTTCATGTGTGTCATATAGATAACATTGTGGTCACGCCAGTGGCTAAAATTTAAGTCTGTCAGAAGATTTGAGATAAGGGGGCAGTTTGCAGAGGCTTAGATACAAGTTAAATCACAGAGGTAAAAAGTATATTAATATAACTGTGTTTTTTGTGCAAAACTGGGGAATGGGTAATAAAGGGATTAATATCTATTTTTTTAAACAATACAAATTCTGGAGTAGACTGTCCCTTTAACATCTTGTTTGATTAAATTGCTTTTGAATCACCAAACTCATTTTAACATTTATTTGTAGCAGCCAATTCACACGTGGTAGTGGAGTAGACACATTTTGCCACGGTTTCACTGATTTGCAGCATCTGCTAGGGTCAGTTAGGGTCAGGTATATGTGGCAGGGTTAGCCTTGTGAAGTCTGCACCTCCTATTCTGAAAACTGGAAAAACTGACAGTATACTGCAAGGAAGCAGAATTTGTAGTGATTCACAAAGCCGCTGTAATCTGGACAATTTATTTATATTACAGAAGAACAATGCCACAAATTAAATACAAAAAATACATAACATAAAAATAAGTCACTGAGGTCTACACCATGTGATAGGTCCATTGCCCCGCCCATGGTCAGTAGATACTCAGGGTCTGCCCCATCATGAGACAGACAATCTCTGGAAGTCACCAGTTCTTTTCCCTAAAATTATGAGGAAATAACAGTTGCAAGAGAGCTGCTCTCCTCCGTACCATCAGCAGCAGCACCCTGTAACAACTCTCGCTCCACGGACAAAAATACGAGTTGGTTCTGAATGAAGAAATCCTGTTACTCAGAACTCCGCATCTCGATCGTCTTCGTCACCCATGGTCAATAAGAGCGCTTTAGGCTGGTTCTGAAAGAGTGCAGCCCGGTTCTGCCGCTCTCCTTTCTTCACCCAGTGGCCATAGATACGAAATGCACAGGCATCAATTAGCCTCCGTACACCCTTCACCCCATATGGGTCGCGGGTTAGTAGTTCACTGGTCACAGGCCGAGCTCGTCGCCACCGGACCAAGATGTGCACACAGGCGAGTGCTGCCCACGCTGCTATCTGGAACAAATAGAGAGGGGACAGTCAGTGACCATACACACAAAACTCTATCGTCTGTGCTATTAGACTAACACCCTCTTCTACTCCTATCTTATTGGATTTCATTTACTAAAATTCACTAATTTCTCCATTTATTGATATGGATCAGAGGGGAGACTGGTGTCAGAGGAGCCTGAGGGAGTGAACAGGAGAGAGTCCATGGGTCAGTGATTACTGCAGGATCTATTTAATGGGCACACCAACTGTCTGATTTTACTGACCACCAGCCTAAAATCAATATTAAAAGGGACATGAAACCCAAAAAAACAGAATTTATGCTTACCTGATAAATTACTTTCTCTTGCGGTGTATCCAGTCCACAGATTCATCCTTTACTTGTGGGATATTCTCCTTCCCTACAGGGAGTAGCAAAGAGAGCACACAGCAAAGCTGTCCATATAGCTCCCCCTCTAGCTCCACCCCCCAGTCATTCGACCAAAGGTTAGGAAGAAAAAGGAGAAACCATAGGGTGCAGTGGTGACTGTAGTTTAAACAAAAAAATCTATCTGACTAATAGCCAGGGTGGGCCGTGGACTGGATACACCGCAAGAGAAAGTAATTTATCAGGTAAGCATAAATTCTGTTTTCTCTTGCAAGGTGTATCCAGTCCACGGATTCATCCTTTACTTGTGGGATACCAATACCAAAGCTTTAGGACACGGATGAAGGGAGGGAACAAGACAGGTACCTTAAACGGAAGGCACCACTGCTTGCAAAACCTTTCTCCCAAAAATAGCCTCCGAAGAAGCAAAAGTATTGAATTTGTAAAATTTGGAAAAAGTATGCAGTGAAGACCAAGTCGCTGCCTTACAAATCTGTTCAACAGAAGCCTCATTTTTGAAAGCCCATGTGGAAGCCACTGCTCTGGTAGAATGAGCAGTAATTGTTTCAGGAGGCTGCTGGCCAGCAGTCTCATAGGCCAAACGGATGATGCTTTTCAGCCAAAAGGAAAGAGAGGTAGCAGTCGCTTTCTGACCTATCCTCTTACCAGAATAGATAACAAACAAGGAGGATGTTTGTCTGAAATCCTTAGTTGCTTTTAAATAGAACTTTAAAGCACGAACTACATCAAGATTGTGTAACAGACGTTCCTTCTTCGAAGAAGGATTAGGACACAGAGAAGGAACAACTATTTCCTGGTTAATATTCTTGTTAGAAACAACTTTAGGAAGAAAACCGGGTTTGGTACGCAAAACTACCTTATCTGCGTGGAACACCAGGTAAGGTGAATCACACTGTAAGGCAGATAATTCTGAAACTCTTCGAGCAGAAGAGATAGCTACCAGAAACAAAACTTTCCAAGATAACAACTTAATGTCTATGGAATGTAAGGGTTCAAATGGAACCCCTTGAAGAACTGAAAGAACTAGATTTAGACTCCATGGCGGAGTCACAGGTTTATAGATAGGCTTGATTCTGACTAAAGCCTGAGCAAACGCTTGAACGTCTGGTACCTCTGCCAGACGCTTGTGTAAAAGAATAGACAGAGCAGATATCTGTCCCTTTAAGGAACTAGCGGACAATCCTTTCTCCAATCCTTCTTGGAGGAAAGACAATATCCTGGGAATCCTAATCTTACTCCATGAGTAACCCTTGGATTCACACCAACCCAGATATTTCCGCCATATTTTATGGTAGATTTTCCTGGTGACAGGCTTTCTAGCCTGAATCAGAGTATCTATAATTGACTCAGAGAAACCACGTTTTGATAGAATTAAGCGTTCAATCTCCAAGCAGTCAGACGTAGAGAAACTAGATCTGGATGCTTGAACGGACCCTGTATTAGAAGATCCTGCCTCATTGGCAGTGTCCATGGTGGGACAGATGACATGTCCACTAGGTCTGCATACCAAGTCCTGCGTGGCCACGCAGGCGCTATCAGATTCACCGAAGCCTTCTCCTGCTTGATTCTGGCGACCAGACGAGGGAGAAGGGGAAACGGTGGAAAAACATAAGCCAGATTGAAGGACCAAGGCGCTGCTAGAGCATCTATCAATACCACCTTGGGGTCCCGGGACCTGGACCCGTAGAGAGGAAGTTTGGTGTTCTGACGGGACGCCATCAGATCCAACTCTGGAGTGCCCCATAGCTGAGTCGGCTGGGCAAACACCTCCGGGTGGAGTTCCCACTCCCCCGGGTGAAAAGTCTGACGACTTAGGAAATCCGCCTCCCAGTTGTCTACTCCTGGGATGTGAATTGCTGAGAGCTGGCAGGAGTGATCCTCCGCCCACTTTATTATCTTGGTTACTTCCGTCATCGCTAGGAAACTCTTTGTTCCCCCCTGATGATTGACGTAAGCTACAGTCGTGATGTTGTCCGACTGAAATCTGATGAATTTGGCCGCAGCTAGTTGAGGCCATGCCTGAAGAGCGTTGAATATCGCCCTCAGTTCCAGAATGTTTATCGGGAGAAGCTTTTCTTCCCGAGACCATAAGCCCTGAGCTTTCAGGGAGTCCCAGACCGCTCCCCAGCCTAACAGACTGGCGTCGGTCGTTACAATGATCCACTCTGGTCTGTGGAAACATATTCCCTGAGACAGGTGATCCTGAGACAACCACCAGAGAAGAGAATCTCTGGTCTCCTGGTCCAACTGAATTTGAGGAGACAAATCTGCATAATCCCCATTCCACTGTTTGAGCATGCATAGTTGCAGTGGTCTGAGGTGTATCCGAGCAAAAGGGACTATGTCTATTGCCACTACCATTAATCAGATTGTCTCCATGCACTGAGCCACAGATGGCCGGGGAATGGAATGAAGAACTCGGCAAGTAGTTAAGAGTTTTAATTTTCTGACCTCCGTCAGAAATATTTTCATTTCTACCGAGTCTATTAGAGTCCCTAAGAAGGGAACCCTTGTGAGAGGGGAAAGGGAACTCTTTTTGATGTTCACTTTCCACCCGTGAGACCTCAGAAAGGCCAATACAATCTCTGTGTGAGACTTGGCTCTTTGGAAAGACGGCGCCTGAATTAAGATGTCGTCTAGGTAAGGCGCCACTGCTATGCCCCGCGGTCTTAGAACCGCCAGGAGGGACCCTAGCACCTTTGTGAAAATTCTGGGAGCAGTGGCTAAGCCGAAAGGAAGAGCCACAAACTGGTAATGCTTGTCCAGAAAGGCGAACCTGAGAAACTGGTGATGATCTTTGTGGATAGGAATGTGTAGGTATGCATCCTTTAGATCCACGGTAGTCATATATTAACCTTCCTGGATCATTGGTAAGATTGTCCGAATGGTCTCCATTTTGAATGATGGGACTCTTAGGAATCTGTTTAGAATTTTTAGATCCAGGATGGGTCTGAAAGTTCCCTCTTTTTTGGGAACCACAAACAGGTTTGAGTAAAAACCCAGCCCTTGTTCCATGATTGGAACTGGGTGGATCACTCCCATAGTATGTAGATCTTCTACACAGCGTAAAAACGCCTCTTTCTTTGTCTGATCTGTAGACAGACGAGAAATGTGGAACCTCCCCCTTGGAGGAGAACCCTTGAATTCTAGATGATATCCCTGGGCTACAATATCTAACGCCCAAGGATCGTGTACATCTCTTGCCCAGGCCTGAGCGAAGAGAGAGAGTCTGCCCCCTACTAGATTCGGTCCCGGATCGGGGGCTACCCCTTCATGCTGTCTTGTTGGCAGCTGCAGGCATTTTGGCCTGTTTACCCTTATTCCAGCCCTGGTAAGGTTTCCAGGTTGCCTTAGGCTGTGAAGCGTTACCCTCTTGATTTGCAGCCGGAGTGGATGAAGCGGGTCGTTCCTGAAATTACGAAAGGAACGAAAATTAGCTTTGTTCTTTGTCTTAAAGGACTTGTCCTGAGGGAGAGCATGGCATTTTCCTCCGGTGATTTCTGAAATAATCTCTTTCAATTCAGGCCCGAAGAGGGTCTTTCCTTTGAAAGGGATGTTCAAAAGCTTGGATTTAGACGACACATCGGCCGACCAGGACTTTAGCCATAGCGCCCTGCGCGCCAAAATGGCGAAACCTGAATTTTTTGCAGCTAACTTAGCTATTTGGAAAGGGGCGTCAGTGATAAAAGAATTAGCTAGCTTTAGAGCCTTAATTCTATCCATAATTTCCTCATATGAGGTCTCCGTCTGGAGCGAGTCTTCCAGCGCCTCAAACCAGAAAGCAGCTGCAGTAGTTACAGGAATAATGCAGGTAATAGGCTGGAGAAGAAAACCTTGTTGAACAAAAAATTTCTTAAGTAAACCCTCTAACTTCTTATCCATAGGGTCTTTAAAAACACAACTGTCTTCAATTGGTATGGTTGTGCGTTTAGCAAGTGAAGAAACAGCCCCCTCCACCTTAGGGACCGTCTGCCACGAGTCCCGCACAGGGTCAGGTATGGGGAACATTTTCTTAAAAACAGGAGGGGGAACAAAGGGAACACCTGGTCTATCCCACTCCCTAGTAACGATATCCGCAATCCTCTTAGGGACCGGAAACGTATCCGTGTAAACAGGGACCTCTAGGTACTTGTCCATTTTACACAATTTCTCTGGGATCACCAAAGGGTCGCAGTCATCCAGAGTAGCTAATATCTCCCTAAGCAAAACGTGGAGGTGTTCTAGTTTAAATTTAAAAGCCAATGTATCTGAATCTGTCTGAGGAGGAACCCTTCCTGAATCAGAGACTTCTCCCTCAGACATCAAATCCCTCGCTCCCACTTCAGAGCGTTGTGAGGGTATATCGGATACGGCTACCAAAGCGTCAGAATGCTCATAATCTGTTCTTAAAACGGAGCTATCACGCTTTGCAGGTAACGCGGGCAGTTTAGATAAGAAGGCTGTAAGAGAATTATCCATGACTGCCGCTAAGTCTTGTAATGTAAAAGGGTTAGACGCACTAGAGGTACTAGACGTCGCTTGCGCGGGCGTAACTGGTTGTGACACTTGGGGAGAGGCAGACGGGCTACCCTCGTTACCTTCAGTCTGAGAATCATCTTGGGCCACATTCTTAAGTGCAACAATATGATCTTTAAAGTGTATAGACATATCAGTACAAGTGGGACACATTCTGAGAGGGGGTTCCACCATGGCTTCTAAACACATTGAACAAGGATTTTCCTTAGTGTCAGACATGTTTAACAGACTAGTAGTATACACATGCAGGCTTGGAAATCACTTTAATCAAATAAAAAACACAATTTGAAAAAAACGTTACTGTGCCTTTAAGAGATAAAAAGAGCACACAATTTTACAAAACAGTGAAAAATGTATGTACCTAAAGCCTTAATAAGATTGCACCACAAGTTGCAAAACGATTAACCCCTTAAGCCCAAACCGGTGCAGCCTAAAGCTAACACCTGGTTAAAATTAGTACAGCACCTTGCCACAGCCTTGCTGTGGCCCTACCTGCCCTTAGGGATCAGATTTGGGGGAATATAGCTTCTATAAGGCCCTCAAACAGCAGCAGGACCCTCCATGAGAAGCAGCATGAACTTCTCTGCAATTCTAACTGCGCATCTGAGGCGCAAAATTAGGCTCCTCCCACTCTATTCCGGAGCTGTGAGGCCTAAGAAATCACTTCTAAGTGAATAAAAAATAGCCATGTGGGTAATAACCCCAGAAAGAACCCAAAAGGGCTTTCCAAGTGTCTTGCAAACGATATTTTCCTTAGCTAAACAATCGATTGCCCTGAATAAGTGTCAACCAGCATAATTAGCCCTATTATGTAAGCATTCAATTCCTTACTAAGTCTCTGAACATAGCTTACCCTCCCCTCATGGGGATATTGTCAGTCTCTTCTAGCATTATCTCAGTCTTGTCTAGAAATAAATGACTGAACATACCTTATTGCAGTTCACCCTGCAAACTGTTCCCTCCAACTGAAGTTTTCTGGTACTCCTCAGTCCTGTGTGGGAACAGCAGTGGATTTTTGTTACAACATGCTAAAATCATTTTCCTCTCAGCAGAAATCTTCATCACTTTTCTGCTAGAGAGTAAATAGTACAAACCGGTACCATTTAAAATAACAAACTTTTGATTGAAGATAATAAAAACTACAATTCTAACACCACATTCACTTTACCCTCCCGAGAGAGACCCTAGTGGTTAGAGCCGGCAAAGAGAATGACTGGGGGGTGGAGCTAGAGGGGGAGCTATATGGACAGCTCTGTTGTGTGCTCTCTTTGCCACTTCCTGTAGGGAAGGAGAATATCCCACAAGGACTGGATACACCTTGCAAGAGAAATGTATTTCATCATTCAGGTAGCGAATACAATTTTTAAACAAATTTGCTTCATTCTCTTGGTATCATTTGTTGAAGGAGCAGCAATGCACTACTGGTTTCTAACTAAACACATGGGTGAGCTAATGACAATCAATATATATATGCAGCCACCAATCAACAGCTAGAACCTAGGTTATTTGCTGCTCCTGAGCTTACCTAGATAAGTCTTTCAGCAAAGGATAACAAGAGAAATAAGCTAATTAAATAATATAAGTAAATGGGAATGTTGTTTAAAAATTGTATGTTCTGTCTAAATCATGAATGTCCAATTATGACTTTATTGTCCCTTTCATCTAAAATTAGCTAATAACTTAAATTATGCTTACCTGATAATTTTATTTTCTTCAAACGGAAAGAGTCCACAGCTGCATTCATTACTTTTGTGAATTCAGAACCTGGCCACCAGGAGGAGGCAAAGACACCCCAGCCAAAGGCTTAAATACCTCCCCCACTTCCCCCATCCCCCAGTCATTCTGCCGAGGAACAAGGAACAGTAGAAGAAACATAGGGTGAAAAGGTGCCAGAAGAACAAAAATAACAGACGCCCCCCCCAGAAAAATTACGGGGGGGGGGGAGCTGTGGACTCTTTCTGTCTGAAGAAAAGAAAATGATCAGGTAAGCATAATTTAAGTTATTAGCTAATTTTAGATGAAAGGGACAATAAAGTTATAATTGGACATTCATGATTTAATTTTTTCTTCATAAACAGAAAGAGTCCACAGCTGCATTAATTACTTTTGGGAAAACAATACCCAAGCTATAGAGGACACAATGCTAAAACGGGAGGGTACAAAAGGCGGCCCATTCTGAGGGCACCAGGCCTAAAACCCCTACTCAACAAAACCCAGCTTCGTCCAAAGCAGAGAAAAAAAACTTTGAAAAAAGGAAAAGGCCCATGGACACTGACCTGTAGATAGTCCATAAGCCTTGCTAGAGACCGCAGGAACTAGACTCAATTGAGCCAACAAGCCTCCAAGAGACACCGTCAACCGGCAGTCTCCGAATAACACACACCTTACCAGAGAAAGGGATCAAACAACCCTATACTCCAAAAGGAGAAAGGACACAGAGAAGACATCCAATAAAGAACCCTAAGCAGCGCACAAACGAAGACCATAAATAGGGCCCAAACAAGCCCCAAAGAACACAAGGCGAAAAACCCTAAGAACCAGGGCCAAGCCAACAGAGACACAACCGGTCTCGCAGAACAAGGGAGGCAACGCCCAGACCCCAGTTTGCACAGAATCCACGGGATCAAAACCCAGAGACAGAAACAGAGAAGAAAATCTTCCCCTAACAAAGTGCATTTGCACCCTAGAAGGTAACTGAAGATGAAGGACCCCCAAAACCGTTAAGACAGCACAGAATATCTAAATATTCAGAAACAGTAAACCTCGTGCAGCAAGCTCAGATAGGAAAACACCTGACGGCAACACCTGAAGAATCAACACTGCACGCTGCTGTCATTCAAAGATGACTCTAGAATCTTGAATACTTGCAAGCAAGTGAAAGCAGATGAGGTTAGATTCAAACCCTAACCTACCGCTTGCTAGGCATCCAGCTAACCAGTGGACGCCGCCAGTCCTTCCTACAAGATCCTGAACGTGGAAAGGAAGCAGAGACCCCAAAGAAGGCTCACCAAACCTCAAAGACCCGAGGACTAATTTAGAAGAGCAACAGATCTCAAATCCTGCTCCAAAACACTGGACCAGCCCAAGCGACAGGCATGTCAGATAGACAGGGGAAACAAAATGACCCCAAGCCCCCCAGGGAATGGAAGAATGGGGGGAAATCACCCACCTCAACAGAGCTTGGGTGCCAACCAATTCGCTCCTCCAATATGTAAGGCACTTCCAAGGAGAACCCCCAAGGACTTGGTATAGAGAAAAGTGCAAAAGAGATCCTTAGGAAGACCTGGCACAACTCTCTATGACAGTCTCAACACGGAGAGTTCACTTCTCCAAACAATTGGTCAAACAAGCCACAGAGCAGCAGACTGCTGCCTCTACATAAATAAAAGACACTTGCTCCGAGAACAAGTGCTTTGTTAGAGGCCTAAACACACGACCTTCAGATTATGAGACTGCCACGCTAACTTGTGCGCTAACAAGGTCCAGCTCCTCCTGAACACAAGGCAGGATAACAACCCTCCAGAGAGAGGAGACCCCACTTCTGAAGAAGTCAAACAACCCCCCCAAAGGGGAGGACACAAATAAGGAACAGCACACATGCCCGCAAGGACGTGAGAGGCCGTAATCTAATCAGTCGAAGACCGAATGAAGAATTACCCAGACACAACTGTTGATACAAACAGAGAAAAACTCCCCGTAAAAGGGAGCACACTCCATCCGAAGGACAAATCAGCCCCCATTAAAATACTGGGTCGTCCTGAACCAGTCCACAGGATCATAAGTCTCCAGACATCCATAAGGATCTGATACAAGAACCCTGGACCCAGAGCCGTCGTAAAACGAACGAAACCTCCAGGGAGCACAAGATACCCTGTCTGAAGAAATCAGACCTCACAGGGGACAAAATCCGGGCTAACCCGGAGAAATGGGTACAGGACTCACTCATAAATTCCCAGCCCAAAGGGAAGAGAATACCCCTAGCAGGAGGCCAACTCCCCACCATAAGGTTCTAGGCCGTAGTCACGCAACTACTCTAGAGCTCAAGGCACCAAAGACCACACACACGAAGTCCAAGACTAAGGGGAATAATTACGAGAATAGAGTTCACCCGAAGGGAGAGTAGAAATAGGATTAGTCTCCATAATCCTCTCAGATTAGTCTACCAGAGGACCACCCCCAAGGAAAGTATGTTGAGCATCCCGCACCCTGGCGGAAAAAATCCCCTAAGCGAAAGCTTGGCAAAGGGGGAAGACAACAGTCTATCGTCCCTAATATAGACAAACTCCCGGAAGCAGAAAAGAGCCGCATGGCCAACTTCCTAACTTAAAACGGCAAAAAAACTGCCAAAAAAGTGGGCGAAGTCCAGACAGTCTGGACACGAAGAAAGAGAACTCAATAGGAACAAGTCCTAAAAAGGACAATCCCAAGGAACCTTGAAAGGCAAGACCGCCAGAAAACTGTCAGCATGAAGGATCTAAGTCCTTCAACTTCTAACCCACTACGGGAAGTAAACACTCTAGATCACGCAAAATCGGGACCAACAGAGTATGTCGCAGCGGATCTCAACAGAGTCCCGGCCGACTAGATTGAAAGGCTAATGAGGATTGAACACAATCCCCCATGCCCCTAGGCAAACCACGGACTCAAATCCTCTCGGAATGCTAGCTGAAACTTGTAAAATAAAAGCAAATAGAAGTGGAAACCACTCGGCGCCCTAACCGGACCAGCCAGGCATAGCAGGCGCCACGTGTCTAAAATAGGCCTTAAAGATAGAAGGATTTGTACCCAGTCAGGACCAGCCTGAAACCAAGGGCCCCCAGCACTGACAATGCCACACAAAGTCACCCCCAAAGAGGGAGAGATAAACAACAGACAAACATAAGAATAAAACACATCCTCATGAACAAACTTCTGTAGAAGCAATCACAAAATCGTGAGTATCGATTCCAGAGAAGAAAATTCTTAAAGGAAATATTATAACAAACATGAGCTTTAAACCAAATAAAATCCAATAAGGCAACCCGTAGGTTATCGCCCAGGAAGAATGGACACTCCCGCAGGACCAGCCCAACAGGAATCCGAGTCTTCCAAGCTCAGAACTGAAAAGATACTCCATAAACAAGACTATAAGAAGATTACTTCATCCCCTTATGTCTTTTCATGCATGCCATTCGCAGCGGAAGACTGAGGATCCACCACCTCATAAAGAGTGGGATCCTCCAGCATCGACAAAACGTGCCTCAGTAGAACACGAAGGCGCGCCAGTCTACAACGAAAGGCAAAACTTACCTCCGCCGGGGCAAAAGCTAACCCTGGCCCCGAAGGTTGACCCCCTGACGCCTCAGGGACAGTCACTCCCTCAGAGGGCTGAACTGGACCAGGCGATCCCATACCTGACGAGCCCTGGTTAACGGAACATGGACAATATCGTAAACACACTCCTGGGAGATGTAAATGCGCCAGCGCCAAAGATATGGCCATGCGGAACCGTGTTGTAACCTCCGGAGGAAACGAGCCACCCTCCAGAGAAGAATAGGCCGCTTTTGGGTTACCCGCATGCGTCTTTTTGCCCATACACTAACACCAATTTCTTTGAGCTTAATAGGGACTTACAAAAGTTTTTTAGAAATGTAAAATTGAAATTATGGTTCCAGCATAACAATTGTGATGGGTATACAACAAAAAATACCGATACAGATTGGACGCTAAAAGAGTTGTCATTAAGAAATAAAAGTGCCTTTAACCCAGTGCTAGTAAACCATAGCATTAGCACATTTATGGAGTTATTGTGTAATGATGTAGAAAAATTGAAGGATAAAACTGAAAGGAAAAATAAAAATTGTTATTTACAACATAAGAATTTTAATTTGACACAAGGGGAATGTAAAGCGATTAAAACCCTGAAAGAGAAATCTAAGGAGGTGACCATTAAAAAAGCTGATAAGGGTGGAGCTACGGTAGTCTTGGATAGAACATATTATATTAAGGAAATTGAAAGTCAGTTGGGAGATAAGGAGACTTATAAGATACTAAACTTTAACCCCATTAATAACATACAGAAAGAAATCGAAAGAATCTTAAATAAGGCTTATGAGAACAAATTAATAGACAAAAAATTGAGGGAGTATCTATTTAATAAAGACCAAGAAATCCAATCTTTTATATTGTGCCGAAAGTACACAAAGATCTAGCTAGACCACCAGGGAGACCAATAATCTCTAGTGTAAACTCTACATTCACAAACATTTCTATATTTCTAGATAAGTTGTTACAGCCAGAGGTTATACAAATCTTGTATTTTGAATCTAATACATTTTTGTTGTATACAATGGATGTAAAGAGCCTTTACACAGCTATTAAACATGAGACAGGGATTGGAATAATAAAGAAGACATTGAAGCTCAATAAGAAGTGTTCTGAAGTACAGATTGAATTTATTTAAGACTTATGGAGACGAATACTTTATTGGAACCATTTCATCTTTCAAGATGACTGGTATATTCAGGTAAAAGGAACTGCTATGGGGACCAACGTTGCCCCATCATATGCCAATCTGTTTATGAATGAGATAGAAGAAAGGGTCATCTATGAAAATGAGAAATTCATAAAATATGGAGCCACATGGTGGCGGCTTCATAGATGACGTGTTTGGCAAATGGTGGGGCAGTGTTGAGTCCCTTGAAGATTATGTTAAGGAAATAAATGCAGCAGTCAGAGGTCTAGAATTTTCTGTAGAATATAGTGAAGAGTCTGTCACCTTTCTAGACACTAGAGTATTGAAGGAAGGTAACAAATTGATATTTCATTTGTACAAGAAAGATACAGACAGAAATACTAAGTTATAAAAGTTTCCACCCCAGATGGTTGGTAAATTCCTTACCAAAAAGCCAGTTATTAAGAGTTGATAGAATAGTTAGTTATAGCAATATTAAGAATTTAAAGGGACACTGAACCCAAATTTTTTCTTTCATGATTCAGATAGAGCATGCACATTTAAGCAACTTTCTAATTTACTCCCATTATAAATTATTCTTCGTTCTCTTGCTTTCTTTATTTCAAAAAGAAGGCATCTAAGCAATTTTTTTTGGTTCAGGACCATGGAAAGCACTTGTTTATTGGTGGGTGAATTTATCCACCAATCAGCAAGAACAGTGTGTTCACCAAAAATGGGCCGGCATCTAAACTTACATTCTTGCATTTCAAATAAAGATACCAAGAGAATGAAGAAAATGTGATAACAGGAGTAAATTAGAAAGTTGCTTAAAATGGCTGCACTATCTGAATCATAAAAGAAAAAAATTGGGTTCAGTGTCCCTTTAAGGGTGAAAGAAATGCAACAAAAATTTCTTAATAAAGGCTACCCCAAAGATCTAGTCAGTAAACATGTAACTGGTTTAAAAGAGAATAAAACAGCTAAAAAGAAAGATACATCTAATGATAGATTAGTTCTGGTTACACAGTTTAACCCAAATAGTGAGACAAATATCACGTATTGTGAAAAAACATACTGAAAGAGTGCAATAAAGATATGGAGATTCTCAGCAATCCCCCACTTATGGCGTATAGGAGAGTGAAAAACCTTAGAGATCAATTAACCAGCACAGATGTAGGGTCAAAAAATAAGGGGAAACAGATGTTTTTGAATAAAAATAATTTATGGTGCTATCCATTTAGGCTGCATGAGCTGTAACTCTATGATAAAAGGAAAATATTTTTCTTTTGCAAGATGTACCGAGTCCACGGATTCATCCTTACTTGTAGGATATTATCCTTCCTAACAGGAAGTGGCAAAGAGAGCACCACAGCAGAGCTGTCTATATAGCTCCCCCCTTAACTCCACCCCTCAGTCATTCTCTTTGCCGGCTCTAAGCAGAAAGGGTAAAGTGAAAGAGGTGATAAACTGTTAGTTTTATTTCATCTTCAATCAAGAGTTGGTTATTTTTAAATTGTACCGGTGTTGTACTATTTACTCTCAGGCAGGACATAGATGAAGATTTCTGCCTGGAGGATTATGATCTTAGCATTTGTAACTAAGGTTACAGAAAGGCTGACAGTATCCCCATTAGGGGAAGGGTAAGCAGTAATCCTAGTTTATAAGGGGCATTACTAGCTTGCATAATGGGCTAATTTCATTGGCAGTCAGTTTGATGATATATTGGCCAAACGTTTGTGTGTCTGGGAGTAAAACGTTTTTATTTTATGATGGGACATCTGTTTGAGGGTTCATTTGGCTTATTTAGGGTTTTTTATAACCCACATGGTTTACAAACAGGGTTTGATGGATTTAGTGTAGGCCCCAGCAACATCGAGTGAGATGGGAGGGGCCTATTTTCGCGCCTCAGTTGCGCATTTAGTTTATACAGACAAGCAGCAAGCAGCATTTCCAGAGGTCCTGGTACTCTTCTGGAGTCTAAACGAAGCTTTATCCTCATATTTTCGTCCCCTAAGGGCAGGTAGGCGCCACAGCAAGGTGCTGACGGGGTTTTTTACCGGTTGGGGCATTTATCAATCCGGTTTGCTCATTTTGGGGTTTATTGCCTATTTACTTGTGGTGCAATCTTTCTAAAGCTTAGTGGGTACACTGTTAAAATTTCAGAAAATTTGAAGCAATTTTAACCTGTTTTGCAGTTTGTGTTTTTTTCATTAAATAAAGTGTTTTTCAAGCTTGCTTGTGTCATTACTAGCCTGTTTAACACGTCTGACATTGAGGAAACTCATTGCTCAATTTGTTTAGAAACCATTGTGGAACCCCCTCTTAGAATGTGTCCCACTTGTACTGATATGTCTATAACTTGCAAACAGCATATTTTGACTTATAAGAGTTTGGCATTGGATGATTCTCAGACAGAAGGAAATAAGGTTTTGCCATCTAGTTCTCTCCAAGTGTCACAACCAGTAACGCCCGCACAAGCGACGCCAAGTACTTCTAGTGCATCTAATTCTTTTACCTTGCAAGATATGGCTTCAGTTATGAATACTACCCTCACAGAGGTTTTATCTAAACTGCCAGGGTTGCAAGGGAAGCGCAGTAGCTCTGGGTTAAGAATAAATGCTGAGCCTTCTGACGCTTTAGTAGCCGTATCCGATATTCCCTCACAATGTTCTGTGGTAGGGATGAGGGATTTGCTATCTGAGGTAGAGATTTCTGATTCAGGAAGGATCTTCCCTCAGACAGATTCAGATGTGACGGCATTTAAATTTAAGCTAGAACACCTCCGTTTATTGCTCAGGGAGGTTTTAGCGACTCTGGATGATTGTGACCCTATTGTAGTTCCAGAGAAATTGTGTAAAATGGACAAATATTTAGAGGTTCCTGTTTACACTGATGTTTTTCCGGTCCCTAAGAGGATTTCGGACATTGTTACTAAGGAGTGGGATAGACCAGGTATTCCGTTCGCTCCCCCTCCTGTTTTTAAGAAAATGTTTCCCATATCTGACACCATGAGGGACTCATGGCAGACGGTCCCTAAGGTGGAGGGAGCTATTTCTACTCTGGCTAAGCGTACAACTATACCTATTGAAGACAGTTGTGCTTTCATAGATCCTATGGATAAAAAATTAGAGGGTCTCCTAAAGAACATTTTTGTTCATCAAGGTTTTCTTCTTCAACCTATAGCATGCATTGTTCCTGTAACCACTGCAGCTGCCTTTTGGTTTGAGGCTCTAGAAGAGGCTCTTCAGGTGGAGACCCCACTAGATGATATTCTGGACAGAATTAAGGCTCTTAAGCTAGCTAATTCTTTTATTACAGACGCCGCTTTTCATCTCGCTAAGTTAGCGGCAAATAATTCAGGTTTTGCCATTTTAGCGCGTAGAGCGTTATGGCTTAAGTCCTGGTCGGCTGACGTGTCATCTAAATCTAAGCTTTTGACCATCCCTTTCAAAGGTAAGACCCTATTCAGGCCTGCACTGAAAGAGATAATTTCGGACATCACTGGGGGGAAGGGTCATGCCCTCCCTCAAGATAAGTCAAATAAGACAAGGACCAAACAAAATAATTTTCGTTCCTTTCGAAACTTCAAGGGTGGTCCCGCTTCCTCTTCCCCTGCTGCAAAGCAAGAGGGGAACTTTGCTCAATCCAAACCAACCTGGAGACCTAACCAGGCTTGGAACAAGGGTAAACAGGCCAAAAAGCCTGCTGCTGCCACTAAGATAGCACGAAGGGGTAGCCCCCGATCCGGGACCGGATCTAGTAGGGGGCAGACTCTCTCTCTTTGCTCAGGCCTGGGCAAGAGTTGTTCAGGACTCCTGGGCCGTAGAAATGGTAACCCAGGGGTATCTCCTAGATTTCAAAGATTCTCCTCCAAGGGGGAGATTCCATCTTTCTCAATTGTCTGTAAACCAGACAAAAAGAGGCGTTCTTACGCTGTGTAGAAGACCTTTTTACCATGGGAGTGATCTGCCCAGTTTCGAAAGCAGAACAGGGGCAAGGTTTCTACTCCAATCTGTTTGTGGTTCCCAAAAAAGAGGGAACCTTCAGACCAATTCTAGATCTCAAGATTCTAAACCAATTCCTAAGAGTTCCATCCTTCAAGATGGAGACGATTCGGACTATTTTACCAATGATCCAGGAGGGTCAATATATGACTACCGTGGATCTAAAGGATGCGTATCTACACATTCCTATCCACAAAGATCATCACCAGTTCCTCAGGTTTGCCTTTCTGGACAGGCATTACCAGTTTGTGGCTCTTCCCTTCGGGTTGGCCTCGGCACCAAAAATCTTCACAAAGGTGCTAGGGTCCCTTCTGGCGGTCCTAAGGCCGCGGGGCATAGCAGTTGCGCCTTATCTAGACGACATCCTAATTCAATCGTCAACTTTCCAACTAGCCAAGTCCCACACGGACTTAGTGTTGGCCTTTCTAAGCGTTCATGGGTGAAAGGTGAACGTGAAAAAGAGTTCTCTTATTCCTCTCACAAGAGTTCCATTCCTGGGAACCCTGATAGATTCGGTGGACATGAAAATTTTTCTGACGGAGGTCAGAAAATCAAAGATTTTAACCACCTGCCGAGCTCTTTATTCCATTCCTCGGCCGTCAGTGGCTCAGTGAATGGAGGTAATCGGACTTATGGTAGCGGCAATGGACATAGTTCCGTTTGCTTGCTTGCATCTCAGACCACTGCAACTATGCATGCTCAAACAGTGGAATGGGGATTATGCAGATTTATCTCCTCAGATACATCTGGATCAGGAGACCAGAGATTCTCTTCTCTTGTGGTTGTCACAGGTTCACCTGTCCCAGGGAATGTGTTTCCGCAGGCCAGAGTGGGTCATAGTAACGACAGATGCCAGCCGGCTGTGGTGCAGTCTGGAACTCCCTGAAAGCACAGGGTTTATGGACTCAGGAGGAGGCTCTCCTCCCGATAAACATTCTAGAACTGAGAGCGATATTCAATGCGCTTCAGGCGTGGCCTCAACTGGCTACGGCCAAATTCATCCGATTTCAGTCGGACAACATCACGACTGTAGCTTATATCAATCATCAGGGGGGAACAAGGAGTTCCTTGGCGATGATGGAAGTTTCCAGGATAATCCGATGGGCAGAGACTCACTCTTGCCATCTATCAGCGATCTATATCCCAGGGGTAGAAAACTGTGAGGCAGATTTTCTAAGTCGTCAGACTTTTCATCCGGGGGAGTGGGAGCTCCATCCGGAGGTGTTTGCTCAACTGGTTCGGCTGTGGAGCACCCCAGAATTGGATCTGATGGCGTCTCGTCAGAATGCCAAACTTCCTTGTTACGGATTCAGGTCCAGGGATCCTCAGGCAGTACTGATAGATGCTCTAGCAGTACCCTGGTCGTTCAACCTGGCTTATGTGTTTCCACCTTTCCCTCTCCTTCCGCGTCTGATTGCCAGAATCAAACAGGAGAGAGCTTCAGTGATTTTGATAGCGCCTGCGTGGCCATGCAGGACTTGGTATGCAGACCTGGTGGACATGTCATCTCTGCCACCATGGACTCTGCCACTGCGACGGGACCTTCTGATTCAAGGTCCGTTCAAGCATCCAAATCTAATTTCTCTGCAACTGACTGCTTGGAGATTGAACGCTTGATTTTATCAAAGCGGGGTTTCTCTGAATCGGTCATAGATACCTTGATTCAGGCTAGAAAGCCTGTCACCAGGAAAATCTATCATAAGATATGGCGTAAATATCTTTTTTGGTGCGAATCCAAAGGCTACTCATGGAGTAAGATCAGGATTCCTAGGATTTTGTCCTTTCTTCAAGAAGGATTGGAGAAAGGATTGTGAGCTAGTTCCTTAAAAGGACAGATATCGGCTCTGTCTGTTCTATTGCACAAGTGTCTGGCAGATGTCCCAGATGTTCGGGCTTTTTGTCAGGCTTTAGTTAGAATCAAGCCTGTGTTTAAACCTGTTGCTCCGCCTTGGAGTCTAAATTTAGTTCTTAATGTTCTTCAGGGGTTTCGGTTTAAACCCATGCATTCCATAGATATTAAAATTCTATCTTGGAAAGTTCTGTTTCTAGTTGCTATCTCTTCAGCTTGAAGGGTTTCTGAATTATCTGCATTACAATGTGACTCGCCTTATATTGTTTTCCATGCTGATAAGGTGGTTTTGCGTACCAAACCTGGGTTCCTCCCTAAGGTGGTTACTAACAGGAATATCAATCAGGAGATTGATGTTCCCTCTTTGTGTCCTAATCCTTCTTCTAAGAAGGAACGTTTATTGCACAACTTGGACGTGGTTCGTGCTTTGACGTTCTATTTGCAGGCAACCAAAGATTTTCGTCAATCATCTTCTTTGTTTGTTGTTTATTCTGGGAAACGTAGGGGTCAAAAGGCTACTGCTACCTCTCTTTCCTTTTGGCTGAAAAGCATCATCCGTTTGGCTTATGAGACTGCTGTACAGCAGCCTCCTGAAAGAATTACTGCTCACTCTACTAGAGCGGTGGCTTCCACATGGGCTTTTAAAAATTATGCTTCTATTGAACAGATTTGCAAGGCTGCAACTTGGTCTTCGCTTCATACATTTTCCAATTTTTACAAATTTGATACTTTTGCTTCTTCGGAGGCTATTTTTGGGAGAAAGGTTTTGCAAGCAGTGGTGCCTTCCGTTTATAGTTTCTCCTTTTTCTTCCTTGGCCTTCGGTCGAATGACTGGGGGGTGGAGTTAAGGGGGGAGCTATATAGACAGCTCTGCTGTGGTGCTCTCTTTGCCACTTCCTGTTAGGAAGGACAATATCCCACAAGTAAGGATGAATCCGTGGACTTGGTACATCGCAAAAGAAAGAAATTTATCAGGTAAGCATAAATTTTGTTTTTTCACCCTAGAAAGGGTAAAAAATATGAGATTAAGGAATACTACACATGTGGTATTACCTTATTAAATGTTCCTGTTCCCTGATCTATGTAGGGGAAACCACCCGCATGATCAGGTACAGGATATGTCAACACCAACACAGAAGCCCTTGTTTCCTACCACTTCTTAAAATGTGGACTTCAAATCAGCCAATTGAGATGGCAAATAATAGATAGTGCAAGTCCTCAAAGAAGTGCGGTTAATAGGGAAAAGCTTCTGAAACTGAAAGAAATGTTTTGGATTTATGAATTGGGCAGTATGATCCCTAAAGGTCTTAACAGAGACTATGATTGGTCAGTTTTCCTTTAATGTAATGTATTTACCCCAAATGTATTTACTTGGATAAGAGGCATAAAGTATATAAATTACTAAGATTAAAGGTATAATAACCATAGAATGATACTGTGTAAGCTATACATATTTGGTTACATTTTTTCATGTATTTGTGAATAAGGTTTTAAATATGTGTAATTAGTGTTTCTTTTTAATGACACGATGAGTCCACGGATCATCTAATTACTATTGGGAATATCACTCCTGTCCAGCAGGAGGCGGCAAAAAGCACCACAGCAAAGCTGTTAAATATCAATTCCCTTCCCTCCCAACCCAGTCATTCTCTTTGCCTACGTTAAGAGCAAGGAGGTTGTAAATTAGGTGTTCGAAAAGATTCTTCAATCAAGAGTTTATTATTTTTTGAGAAGTGCAAGATTGTGCTGCTTTGTTCTAGGGTGTAGCCGTAGTCCATATCAGTCTCTTCAGTAGAGCAGTGGTGGCTTTAGAGCAATGTTAACTGGTGGGACATAATTCTCACTGCGCCACCCATATATTGATGCTGCCCTAACTCTGAAAAACTGAGACATCTTACTCAGTCCTTTCTTTTTTGTCACAGGTCCATGTGAGGGAGAGGACCTCGCAAACCTTGGATCTGCCTTGCTGTCAGGCAGAATATGAGGTAAGTGCTGATTTTCTGGGATAAGGGAGCTCAGAAAAAGTTGGGCACATTACTTTATAGGAGGGACAGTCTTTATTAAAAAATGGGCACTTTATATTGTAACACATAAATTCTCTTTGTTATCAGGAGACACTATGGGGACTGCAGAGTCGCAGGCACTGGGGCAGGTAATTCTTTTGGCGGTGATTATATCTCCCGGCATTTACTTAAACAAGTATGCCGACCGGGTATCTTTGCATTGGCTACGCCCACGATGGGCGGGACAAGAGGAGGCGGCAATTGTGTTGCACGCCTTTTTCCCTTCACTTCCAACAATGGAGGGTGCTGGTCTCTTTCTAATACGCATCTCAGAATTCATATGCGTTTTTAGATAGAGACCGTCTTCTGCTGCTGCGAGTTCTGGATCTGACAGTGTGGGAACGGCTCCTTCTCAGAGGGTTCAACGGTCAGGTAGGCACCTCAGCAAAGTATTGCTGAGATGTAGAGGTGCTCTGCAGTGTTAGTTAAGCCTTCTATCCTGTCTAGCTTTAATAAATAATTAAAAGGAAAAAAAAAAAAAAAGTTACCGTTTAAAATTTAAAGGGACAGTAACGTTTTTTTTTGTATGCTTGATTTTATTAAAAGATTTTTACCTTTTATGAAACATTGGTGAGTCAGAATGAACCAAGATGCCAATGTTGAACCACCAATCCCTTTCTGTTCCTCATGCATTGAGAGAACTTTAAACTATAGGGATAGACTTTTTTCTGAGCCAACATTTTCCAAAGAGGATCCTGTTCAGAAATCCAATGACAATGCTCAATATATGCATTGTCTGCTTTCCCTATGTTGCAGGGAAAGCGTAAGAGGAAAACCAGACATTCAGTAAGTGAGATTTCTGACGCAGTTATTGCTATTGCAGATGCCCCCTCCCAGAAGCCTGAGGAGGGGATACCGTAGTAGCATCTGAAGGTGAAATTTCAGATTCTGACAGTGTAATTGCTCTTACTGATACTGAAGTGGTATCCTTCAGGTTTAAGCTAGAACACCTCCGTCTGCTACTTAATGAGGTTTTAGCTACATTGGACGACAACGACTCCACGGTCGTTATTAATACTAAGAAATACAGTAAGCTTAACAAATATTTCGAGGTCCCTTCCTCGAAAGATGTTTTCCGGTACCAGACCGAGCTTCTGAGACCATTACTAAGGAGTGGGAGAGACCGGGTATCCCTTTTTCTCCATCTCCTATATTTAAAAAGATGTTCCCCATAGCCGACTCTTTCAAGGAGGTTTGGCAAACAGTCCCCAAGGTGGAAGGAGCGGTTTCCACTCTGGCTAAGAGAACTACTACACCCATAGAGAATAGTTGTGCTTTTAAAGATCCTATGGACAAAAAAATTACACCAGGGTTTACAATGGCAACCAGCTGTGTGCATTGCTACCGTCACAAGTGCGGCAGCATATTGGTTTGATGCGTTGTCTGATGCTATTAGGACAGACACTCCCCTGGATGAGATCTAGGATAGGATAAAAGCTCTTAAATTGGCTTTATTACAGATGCATCCCTTCAAGTTATCAAACTGGGAGCAAGATTTCAGGTTTCTCTGTTCTAGCTCGCAGAGCCTTATGGTTAAAACCTTGGTCTGCGGATGTCTCTTCCAAGTCTAAGCTTTTAGAGATTCCTTACAAGGGGAAGACCTTGTTTGGACCGGGCTTGACGGAAATAATCTCTGATATTACGAGAGGTAAGGGTCATCTTCTCCCGCAGGATAAGAGAAACAAACAAAAAGGGACGTCAGAGTAATTTTCGTTCCTTTTGAAATTTCAAGGCAAATTCTTCCTCTTCCGCTTCCAAGCAGGAACAGTCTAAACCGTCATGGAGACCCAATCAGTCTTGGAATAAGGGGAAACAATCCAAGAAGCCTGCTGTTGAATCAAAGACAGCATGAAGGACATGCTCCCTATGGTCCAAGAGGGTCAATTATGACAAAAGTGGATTTAAAGGACGCATACCTGAATGTTCCCATTCACAAGAATCATCACAAGTTTCTGAGGTTTGCCTTTCTAGACAAACACTTCCAATTTGTGGCTCTTCCCTTCAGTCTTGCCACAGCTCCCAGAATTTTCTCAAAGGTTCTGGGATCGCTGTTGGAGGTGCTTCGGTTACGGGGCATTGCAGTGGCGCCCCATCTGGACGACATCCTGGTCCAGGCGCCATCATTACAACAAGCAAGATTCCACACAGAAATGTTGTTATCCTTCCTGCGATCTCACGGTTGGAAGGTAAATTTGGAAAAGAGCTCCTTAGTTCCAAATACAAGGGTAACTTTCTTGGGAACCATAATAGATTCCCTATCAATGAAGATTTTTCTGACAGAAGTCAGGAAATCAAAGATTATCAAAACTTGTCTAGTTCTGCAGTCCACTCCTCGGCCATCAGTGGCTCAGTGCATGGAGGTAATCGGGCTGATGGTGGCAGCAATGGACATCATCCCTTTTGCTCGGTTCCACCTCAGACCTCTGCAGTTAAACATGCTCAGGCAATGGAATGGAGATTATGCAGACTTGTCTCTTTGAATACTACTAGAGCAGAAGACAAGGGATTCTCTGCAATGGTGCTTGTCTCTGGATCATCTCTCCCAGGGGACCTGCTTTCGCAGACCATCTTGGGTGATTGTGACAACAGACGCCAGCCTTCTAAGATGGGGAGCAGTCTGAGGCTCCCTAAAGGCTCAGGGAGTATGGACTCAGTCAGAGTCTGTTCTACCTATAAACATTTTGGAGCTGAGAGCGATCTTCAATGCTCTTCTGGTCTGGCCCCAATTAGACTCGGTCCAGTTTATCAGGTTCCAGTCGGACAACATAACTTCAGTGGCTTACATCAATCATCAGGGAGGAACGAGGAGTTCCTTAGCGATGACAGAGGTAACCAAAATAATTCAGTGGGCGGAAGCCCACTCTCGTTGTCTGTCAGCGATCCACATCCCAGGGGTGGACAACTGGGAGGCGGACTTCCTGAGCAGGCAGACTTTTCATCCGGGCTAGTGGGAACTCCATCCGGAAGTGTTTTCCAGCCCGATTCTCAAATGGGGTCAGCCGGAATTAGATCTCATGGCATCTCGGCAGATTGCCAAGCTTCCGAGGTACGGGTCGAGGTCCAGGGACCCTCAGGCGGTACTGATAGACGCCCTGGCGGTACCTTGGACCTTCAGTCTAGCATACCTATTTCCTCAGTTTGCTCTTCTTCCTCGGGTCATTGCTCGAATCAAGCAGGAGAGGGCCTTGGTGATCCTCATTGCACCGGCTTGGCCTCGCAGGATTTGGTATGGAGATCTGATGGACATGTCGTCTCTGCCACTGTGGAGACTTCCGTTGAGGAAGGACCTTCTATTTCATGGGCCCTTCCTTCACCTAAATCTAGTTTCTCTGAAGCCGACTGCTTGGAGATTGAACGCTTAATTTTATCCAAGTGGGGCTTTTCAGACTCGGTCATAGAGACCATGATTCAGGCTTGTAAACCTGTAACTAGAAAGATTTACCATAAGATATGGCGTAAATATCTCTATTCATGTGATCCAAGGGCTACTCCTGGAGTAGAGTTAGGATTCCTAGAATTTTGTCTTTTCTCCAAGAGGGTTTGGAGAAAGGATTATCGACAAGTTCCCTAAAGGGTCAAATTTCTGCCTTATCTATTTTGTTACACAAACGACTGGCAGATGTTCCAGATGTAAAATTATTTTGTCAGGCCTTGGTCAGGATCAGGCCTGTGTTCAAGCCAGTTACTCCTCCATGGAGTCTTAATTTAGTTCTTAAAGTTCTTCAAGGGGCTCCGTTTGAGCCTATGCATTCCTTAGATATTAAGTTGTTCTCTTGGAAAGTTTTATTTCTTGTTGCTATTTCTTCTGCTCGCAGAGCTCTCGTCATTGCAGTATGAGTCCCCTTACCTTATTTTTCATTTGGATAAGGTAGTTTTACGTACTAAATTAGGATTTCTTCCTAAAGTAGTTTCTGATCTGAACATTAATCAGGAGATTGTTGTTCCTTCCTTGTGTCCTAATCCTTCCTCTCAGAAGGAACGGCTTCTGCACAATTTGGACGTGGTTCGTGCCTTAAAGTTTTACCTGCATGCGACTAAGGATTTTCGTCAGTCTTCTGCCTTGTTTGTGGTTTTCTCAGGAAAACATAAGGGACAGAAAGCTACGGCTACTTCTCTTTCTTTTTGGCTGAAGAGTATCATACGTTTTGCCTATGAGGCTGCTGGACAGCAGCATCCAGAGAGAATACGGCTCATTCCACGAGGGCTGTTGCTTCCTCATGGGCATTCAAGAATGATGCTTCAGTGGAACAGATTTACAAGGCTGCTACTTGGTCCTCTCTTCACACTTTTTCAAAGTTCTACAAATTTGACACTTTTGCCTCGGCTGAGGCCGCTTTTGGAAGAAAGGTTCTTCAAGCAGTGGTGCCTTCAGTTTAGGTTCCCTGTCTAGTCCCTCCCGTATCATCTGTGTACTCTAGCTTGGGTATTGATTCCCAATAGTAATTAGATGATCCGTGGACTCATTGTGTCATTAAAAAGAAAAGAAAATTGATGCTTACCTGATAAATTTATTTCTTTTTTTACACAATGAGTCCACGGCCCACCCTGTTTTTGATAGACAGGCTGTTGGTTATTATAAATTTCAGACACCTCTGCACCTTGTTACTTCCTTTCTCTCCTTTACTTCGATCGAATGACTGGGTTGGGAGGGAAAGGAGGTGATATTTAACGGCTTTGCTGTGGTGCTCTTTGCCGCCTCCTGATGGAGAGGAGTGATATTCCCAATAGTAATTAGATGATCCGTGGACTCAACGTGTCAAAAAAGAAATACATTTATCAGGTAAGCATATATTTTCTTTTTTCATCAGTAGATGGCAGCAGAGCCACATTGTTTGGTGGTTGGCGCAAAACTGAATTGTTTTAAAAGAGTGTAATAGAACACAATGTAACTAGCATGATTAAGAGTTAATATACTCGAAACGTCGCTATTTTTATGTCTGTACTTTAACAGAAAATAAAGAGATTAAAGAAGAAACACAGTGCTGTGGACATCCCTTATTGCAATATTGTGACTGGGGGAATTTGGCAGAATCCCCGTCTTCATGTGCACTAACTCACAGTGTTGCGGTTTTAAGTTGCTATACACTGTTGAATGCGTAGTAAGAGTTGGTTGTAGGGAACGCGCATTGCAGGAAGCAGAATCCCCAGAGGCGGATGGCTCAGCGGGCCCCTGGTTCCCTGATCCCGGGGGAACAGAGCACTCTAAAACGGCAGTCGGAACATAACTGATGGACATGTATCACCCGGGCCAATTCATATTCTTCGCAAGAAGTAGAATCCGAATCAGAGACATCCGTCTCCAAAAAAATTAGAATCCCCCATAACTGGATATTGATAAAAAAAAATGGAACAATAAGAAAAATCTAAAATGGCACCATACATCCCCAATGGCTGGGGCTCTCACCACCACTCCCATGAACTAGACACAGCGAACCAGAATTTCTCCATCACCACACGGTCAGGAATGCGGAAATGGAGAGCCAAAACATGACCACGCCTGGTCACAAGGTGTACCGCGCAGTCCATGAAAAAGCGCGCCCTACCGTAAAGGCTGCGTCACTTGCAATAGACCGTTATGTTCCAAATCCAAAATAGCCATGAGCCAAGTATCACTACACATTAGCAGACAGAATCGCATAACAAACATAATTAAAAAAACCTCTGTACAATAACCCCCTCAGGAGATATTAACCCTTGATTCAAAGGTACAAAAGGAGCCTCACTGAGACCCTGTGTTTAAGATATTTCCCGCATGGTTGTAGCCTCTCGGATAAACAGTCATAATTACAAGACACCCATGATGAAGAAAAATGAAAGAATCTTACCGGAATCTACGCCGTGGAACAGGAACACGGCCCTTCAAGTGTGACAGGGAGTAGCATGGACTTGAGAGAAGCAGGCAGCAAAACTCGTCAACGCTGATTGCTTATGGAGCTGTTAATGAGTCGGGATGGTTTCGCAGCAAGACTCTCCCTGCATCTCCGGTCTTTCATCCATGCTCTTACTGAGAGGCTGACAGGACTACTTAAAACTCCAGTCTCATTCCGAAGAGTACTACCCTCCATAAGAGACTATCAAAAGAACTTCTGACACTTCTCTGCCAACTTCCTGGGATGAAAGGCAAAGAATGACTGGGGAATGAGGGGAGTGGGAGGAGTATTTAAGCCTTTGGCTGGGGTGTTTTTGCCTCCTCCTGGTGGCCAGGTTCTGAATTCCCAAAAGTAATGAATGCAGCTGTGGACTCTTTACGTTTATGAAGAAAATTAAATGTTTTCAATGTTTGTTGCACAAATTATCATTAAATCAAATTATATTAAATGATGCAATTAATTAGTGCTTTGGATAGCTTAAAGGGACAGTATACACTCGTTTTCATATAACTGCATGTAATAGACACTACTATAAAGAATAATATGTACAGATACTGATATAAAAATCCAGTATAAAACTGTTTGAAAACTTACTTAGAAGCTCTCAGTTTAGCTCTGTTTAAAAGGTTACTGGAGCACCCGCTGCAAGTGGCAAATAAGACCCTCCCCCTTCCTCTGCATATGAAAAGACCCTTTACACAAACAGGAGCAAGCTGGAGTAGGTATACGTCGGTATTCTCCTAAAACCTTGGGGCTTGGTTAGGAGTCTGAAAATCAGAGCAATGTTATTTAAAAATAAGCAAAACTATACATTTATAGGCTATATAAATAGATCATCAACAAAACATTTATGCAAAGAAAAAATGAGTGTATAATGTCCCTTTAAGTAAAATTTATTTATAACACTAAGGGCTAGATTATGAGTGGAGCACAAACGCTTGCGCTTATCAGGCTTACCGTTCATGTTACAAGTTGAAAGTAAACGCGATCGTGTGAACGCAATTGCAATTTACTTTACAATCATTACCGTGACTTTTGAGCTCTGGTTAACTGATTTGAGAAACTTAAACGTTCAAAAATACACTACAAAAGTACAGTTACACTCATAAAAAACATCTAAATAAAAATTATTACAAAAAAATATTGCACACAAAAATAATAAGGGATGAGATCTCAGGTGTTGGGAAAAGAAAGGCATCCAAAAGGGCTTTAACAATGAGATACATAAATACATAAATATACAGATGTTTGAAGGTTCAGATGTAGGAAGGTTCCCTGGGTCTGAGTTTGATGGTTCAGCTGAGGAAGGTTCCCTGGGTTCGAGTTTTAAGGATCAGATGTAGGAAGGTTCCCTGGGTCCATGGAACCTTCCTTTATCTAAACCATCAAACTTGGACCCAGGAAACCTTCCTTCATCCCAGGGAACCTTCTTTAATCTGAACCATCAAACTCGGACCAAGGGAACCTTCCTTCATCTGAACCATCAAACTCGGACCCAGGGAACCTTCCTTCATCTGAACCATCAAACTCGGACCCAGGGAACCTTCCTCAGCTGAACCATCAAACTCAAACCCAGGGAACCTTCCTTCATCTGAACCATCAAACTCTGACCCAGGGAACCTTCCTTCATCTGAACCATCAAACTCAAACCCAGGGAACCTTCCTTCATCTGAACCATCAAACTCAAACCCAGGGAACCTTCCTTCATCTGAACCATCAAACTCAGACCCAGGGAACCTTCCTCCATCTGAAACATCAAACTCAGACCCAGGGAACCTTCCTTCATCTGAACCATCAAACTCAGACCCAGGGAACCTTCCTTCATCTGAACCATCAAACTCGGACCCAGGGAACCTTCCTCCATCTGAACCATCAAACTCGGACCCAGGGAACCTTCCTTCATCTGAACCATCAAACTCAAACCCAGGGAACCTTCCTTCATCTGAACCATCAAACTCAGACCCAGGGAACCTTCCTTCATCTGAACCATCAAACTCGGACCCAGGGAACCTTCCTTCATCTGAACCATCAAACTCAGACCCAGGGAACCTTCCTTCATCTGAACCATCAAACTCAGACCCAGGGAACCTTCCTTCATCTGAAACATCAAACTCAGACCCAGGGAACCTTCCTTCATCTGAACCATCAAACTCGGACCCAGGGAACCTTCCTTCATCTGAACCATCAAACTCGGACCCAGGGAACCTTCCTTCATCTGAACCATCAAACTCCGACCCAACCCTGGGTAAGAACCTGAAGATTAAGGTGATAGAATGGGCCCTGGGTCACAAGGCAAAGGTTAAAGTGAATGAATTGTTTATTTCAAACTCCTTTATAAAGTTACATAACTTTGTAGAAAGTTTCACCAGTTAACCTTTTGTTTGATAAATACAAAACTTCCTTTCCTCTAGAGTTAAAGGGACAGTAAAGTCAAAATGAAACGGTAATGTTCCAGATAGAAAACATGCAATGCTATACAAATGTACAATTTACACCTATAATCAAATTAGTTTTGTTCTGTTGGTATTGTTTGTTAAAGAGTAGGCTCAGAAGCAGTAATGTACTACTGATCTGCAGCTGAGTCTATGAAAAGAGGCATACATGTGTAGTCACCAATCAGCAACTAGTGCCCAGTGGTACATTACTGCTCCTGAGTAGGTGTTCTCTTCAATAAAGGATACCAAGAGAATGAAGCAAATTGGATAATATAATAGGAAAGTGGTTTCAAATTGAATGCGCTACCTGAATCATGAAAGTCCCTTTAACACATATTGTTGTACTCAGGGCTAGGTTCTTACAGTAGGACTTCCCATTCTTGCTACTCCGAGCTGTTTTATAACAATGTTTTCAGTATAGTCATCATTTATAGTTTAATAGGAGAGGAAGTGGTCAGGGACCTGCGATATTGCTCATGTAAAGTAGAATGTAACAAAGGCCTTTAGTAAACGCTCACTTCAAATTCACAACCAAACCTACCATCTCATTGCACTAATACTGTCAACTATTTATTTTACATCTCTCATGTTTCTGTGCTATATAAGCAGTTGTAACCAAGAGATCTAACAGATGAGATGCTGGAGACAGCCGGCGTTGTGACCATATTATGTGACAACAGCAAGGAGGCGAGTTGGTTTATTTATGTGCCACTTACTGAGCACCAAAGCAAAACGCAAGTCACACAGAGCACAAGTGAATCAGAAAGAGCACACATTACAAGGTGTGTGCAGGTTACAGAGAACATGACAGTTATCTTTAGAAACAAAAACATAAGAAAGAGGGACAGTGAAGAAAGGGGTAACAAGCACTAACCCGGAAGCGACGCAGTGGATAACGTGGACAGAGCTGCTCTATCTGGTGACTTTGGAAGAACGGATGCTGAAGAGCCTGCTCCGCTGTCAGACGCTTATCTGGGTCAACCTCCAGAAGACGAGAAATCTGTGTGGGAGACGGAATCAGAGACAAACTATGCTGTTTATCAGAGCCAAGGGGATCTGGTTTGTTCATTCTGAGGGGCTGAGGGCAACAAGAGAAAAGGGGTGGAAGAGAAAGACAGGAAAAGAAAAGTTCCAGCAAGAAAAGGCCGAGCAATAGAAAACAGTCAGGATAGGAACAGAAACAGAAGGAGCTGAGAGAAAATGTTGTAGCATAAGTACCAAAAGGAGGAAGAGTAAGAAATACCAAGAAAAAAAAAAAAAAGATAAGAGGAGAGTGGAGGCTTGCAGAAAAACACAAGGTCAGTGAAAAGGGAGGTGATGAATAAAGAAGAGAGACCAAGTGATTAGGGGTGAAGAACTTCAATAGATGGTGATAAGAAAAGAGAGATTAAAAAAAGAAAATTTATGTTTACCTGATAAATGTATTTCTTTTCTGACACAATGAGTCCACAGATCATCTTAATTACTAATGGGATATTCACCTCCTGGTCAGCAGGAGGCGGCAAAGAGAACCACAGCAAAGCTGTTAAATAGCTCCTCCCTTCCCTCCCACTCCAGTCATTCGACCGAAGTTAAGGATAGAAAGGAAAAACCAAGGTGCAGAGTTTTCTAACGTTTTTAATAACCAACAACCTGTCTTACAAGAACAGGGCGGGCCGTGGACTCATCGTGTCAAAAAATAAATAAATTTATCAGGTAAGCATAAATTTTCTTTTTTATGACACGATGAGTCCACGGATCATCTTAATTACTAATGGGATTCAATACCCAAGCTAGAGTACACAGATGATACGGGAGGGACAAGACAGGGAACCTAAACGGAAGGCATCACTGCTTGAAGAAACTTTCTCCCAAAAGCGGCCTCAGCCGAGGCAAGAGAGTCAATTTTGTAAAACTTTGAAAAAGTGTGAAGAGAGGACCAAGTTGCAGCCTTGCAAATCTTTCCACAGAAGCTTCATTCTTGAATGCCCATGAGGAAGCAACAGCCCTTGTGGAATGAGCCGTAACTTTCTCTGGAGGCTGCTGTCCAGCAGTCTCATATGCAAAACGTATGATATTCTTTAGCCAAAAATAAAGAGAAGAAGCCGTAGCTTTCTGTCCCTTACGTTTTCCTGAGAAAATCACAAACAAAAAAAGAAGACTGACGAAAGTCCTTAGTCGCCTGCAGGTAAAACTTTAAAGCACGGACCACGTCCAAATTGTGCAGAAGTCGTACTTTCTGAGAAGAAGGATTAGGACACAAAGAAGGAACAACAATCTCCTGATTAATGTTCTGATCAGAAACAACCTTAGGAAGAAATCCTAATTTAGTACGTAAAACTACCTTATCTGAATGGAAAATAAGGTAAGGAGACTCATACTGCAATGCCGAGAGCTCTGACACTCTACGAGTAGAAGAAATAGCAACAAGAAATAAAACTTTCCAAGATAACAACTTAATATCTAAGGAATGCATAGGCTCAAACGAAGCCCCTTGAAGAACTTTGAGAACTAAATTAAGACTCCATGGAGGAGTAACTGGCTTGAACACAGGCCTGATCCTGACCAAGGCCTGACAAAATGTTTGTACATCTGGGACATCCGCCAGACGTTTGTGTAACAAAATAGATAAGGCCGAGATTTGACCCTTTAGGGAACTTGTCGATAAACCTTTCTCCAAACCTTCTTGGAGAAAAGACAAAATTCTAGGAATCCTAACTCTACTCCATGAGTAGCCCTTGGATTCACACCAATAAAGATATTTACGCCAAATCTTATGGTAAATCTTTCTAGTTACAGGCTTACAAGCCTGAATCATGGTCTCTATGACACAGTCAGAAAGCCCCGCTTGGATAAAATTAAGCGTTCAATCTCCAAGGAGTCAGCTTCAGAGAAACTAGATTTGGGTGAAGGAAGGGCCCTTGAATTAGAAGGTCCTTCATCAACGGAAGTCTCCAAGGTGGCAGAGATGACATGTCCACCAGATCTGCATACCAAATCCTGCAAAGCCAAGCAGGAGCAATGAGGATTACCAACACCCTCTCCTGCTTGATTCGAGCAATAACCTGAGGAAGAAGAGCAAATGGAGGAAATAGGTATGCTAGACTGAAGGTCCAAGGAACCGCCAGAGCATCTATCAGTTCCGCCTGGGGGTCCCTGGACCTCAACCCGTATCTCGGGAGCTTGGCATTCTGTCGAGATGCCATGAGATCTAATTCCAGGCTGACCCCACTTGAGAATCAGGCTGGAAAACACTTCCGTATGGAGTTCCCACTCCCCCGGATGAAAGGTCTGCCTGCTCAGGAAGTCCGCCTCCCAGTTGTCCACCCCTGGGATGTGGATCGCCGACAGGTAGCAAGAATGGGCCTCTGGCCACTGAATTATCTTGGTTAACTCTGTCATCGCTAAGGAATTCCTTGTTCCTCCCTGATGATTGATGTAAGCCACTGAAGTTATGTTGTCCGACTGGAACCTGATAAACTGGACCGAAGCTAACTGAGGCCAGGCTAGAAGAGCATTGAAGATCGCTCTCAGCTCCAGGATGTTTATAGGAAGAACCGACTCTGACTGATTCCAAACTCCCTGAGCCTTTAAGGAACCACAGAAGGCTGACGTCTGTTGTCACAATCACCCAAGATGGTCTGCGAAAGTAGGTTCCCTGGGAAAGATGATCCAGAGACAACCATCATTGAAGAGAATCCCTTGTCTCCTGCTCCAGTAGTATTCGAGGAGACAAATCCACATAATCTCCGTTCCATTGCCTGAGCATGCTTAACTGCAGAGGTCTGAGGTGAAACCGAGCAAATGGGATGATGTCCATTGCCGCCACCATCAGTCCGATTATCTCCATGCACTGAGCCACTGATGGCCGAGGAGTGGACTGAAGGACTAGACAACTATCGATAATCTTTGATTTCCTGACTTCTGTCAGAAAAATCTTCATTGATAGGGAATCTAATATAGTTCCTAAGAAAGTTACCCTTGTATTTGGGACTAATGAACTCTTTTCCAGATTTACCTTCCACCCGTGAGATCGCAGGAAAGATACCTCCATATCCGTGTGGGATCTTGCTTGTTGTAATGATGGCGCCTGGACTAGGAGGTCATCCAAATAGGGTGCCACTGCAATGCCCCGTAACAGAAGCACAGCCAATAGCGATCCCAAAAATGTTGTAAAAATTCTGGGAGCTGTGGCAAGACCGAAGGGAAGAGCTACGAACTGGTAGTGTGTTTGTCCAGAAAGGCAAACCTTAGGAACTTGTGAATGGGAACATGCAGGTACGCGTCCTTTAAATCCACTGTCGTCATAAATTGACCCTCTTGGATCAAAGGGAGAATGGAACGAATAGTTTCCATCTTGAAGGACGGTACTCTGAGAAATTTGTTTAAACTTTTGAGATCTAAGATCGGCCTGAAGGTTCCCTCTTTTTTGGGAACCACGAACAGATTGGAATAAAATCCCAGACCCTGTTCCTGTACCGCCTCTCTCTTTGTCTGGTCTGCAGAAAATCTTGAAAGCAGAAACCTGCCTCTGGGAGGAAAACTTTTGAATTCTAACTTGTATCCCTGGGACACGATTTGTATCGCACAGGGATCCTGAACATCTCGAACCCAAGCCTGAGCGAAGAAGGTAAGTCTGCCACCTACAAGATCCGGTCCCAGATCGGGGGCATGCCCTTCATGCTGTCTTTGATTCAACAGCAGGCTTTTTAGAATGTTTTCCCTTATTCCAGGATTGATTGGATCTCCATGCAGGTTCAGTTTGTTCCTGTTTGGATGCAGTAGAGGAAAAATTTCCCTTGAAATTTCGAAAGGAACGTAAATTACTCTGTCGTCCTTTTTGTTTCTCTTATTCTGGGGAAAAGATAACCCTTACCTCCTGTGATATCAGAGATAATCTCAGACAAGCCAGGTCAAAACAAGGTTTTCCCCTTGTAAGGAATAGCTAGAAGCTTAGACTTAGAGGACACATCCGCAGACCAAGGCTTTAACCATAAGGCTCTGCGGGCTAGAATAGAGAAATCCGAAATCTTTGCTCCCAGTTTAACTTGAAGGGAAGCATCCGTAATAAAGGAATTAGCTAGTTTAAGAGATTTTATCCTATCCTGAGAAGTTTCCGTCCTGATGGCATCAGACAATGCATCGAACCAATATGCTGCCGCACTAGTGACGGTAGCAATGCACACAGCTGGTTGCCATTGCAAGCCCTGGTGAACATACATCTTCTTGAGTAAACCCTCTAACTTCTTGTCCATAGGGTCTTTGAAGGCTCAACTATCCTCTATGGGAATAGTAGTTCTCTTAGCTAAGGTGGAAATGGCTCCTTCCACCTTGGGAACCGTTTGCCAAGCCTCCTTAATAGAGTCGGCTATGGGAAACATCTTTTTAAATATAGGAGATGGAGAAAAAGGAATACCCGGCCTTTTCCACTTCTTAGCAATGATCTCAGAAGCTCGGTCTGGGACCGGAAACACGTCTGTCGAGGAAGGAACCTCTAAATATTTGTTCAGCTTACTGGACTTCTTAGGAACAACAACTACCGTGGAGTCGCTTAAGCCTGAAAGATACAACCTCAGTATCAGCAAGGGAAATTACACTTTCCGAATCTGAAATTTCGCCTTCAGATGCTACTACGGTATACTCCTCCTTAGGCTTCTGGGAGGGGACCTCCGAAATCTCAACAACTGCGTCAGAAACCATGCTTACTGATCTGATTTTCCTCTTACGCTTTCCCTGCAACATTGGAAAAGCAGACAATGCATCAGAAATTGTAGAAGACATGAGAGAAGTGATGTCTCTTAAAGTCACTCCAGCAGGAGCTATAGAGGAAGCGCAGGGCACTGCTTGTGAGGGCGGTAAAATTTGGGACGCTTGAGGAGACAGAAGCGGCATATATTGAACCTCGTCATTAGACTCCTGGACAACATCCGCTTTAGAAAAAGTTGGCTCAGAAAAAATCTTTTCCCTATAATTTAGAGTCCTCTCAATACATGAGGAACAGAAAGGGATTGGTGGTTCCACATTTGCATCAAAACACAAGGAGCAAGTGACATCTTAAAAGGCCTCTTGGTCCATTCTGAATCACAATAACACAATTATGAATTAAAAACTTTAATTTTGTTACAAAAAATGTTTAAGTGCAAAAACGTTACTGTGCCTATAAATTGAAAAGTGTAACTTTTTTACTGTGTATTTAAAAACGTACTTAAATGCCTAGAAAAAAAAAATATTGACACCCCTACACCTCAGCAGCCTTGCCTGACTCCAAGACCTGAGAACCTCTTTCTCTCTTATCCAACGATCCGGAATCGACAGGGGAACGTCAGCTCTATCCGTTCCTAGAAACGCATGTATATCAAGAACCATGCGCTTCTAGGCAAAGACTGAAATTTTCTGCCCCGTTTGTATATGTACACCGAGGCGCAGTGAAAAGGCACGCAATCGGAAGCTCCGCCCATCGTGGGCATTTTTAACAGTAACATCCTCTCTTGGTCGGCATTTTGTTCAGATAAGCCACGTGAGAGTAAAAACCACCAGAGCCATAAAAACCTGCGTCTCCTAGTCCCAGTGCCTGCTTAATGCTGTTCTGTTCCCTCAGACTCTGAGAGTTTACGTGTCACAACAATAAAGAGCATATCCTATGAGCCCTTGTATTGTCTGTGTGTAGAAGTAAAGTGCTCCCTTTTTCTCTGAGTGACTTTTAGCCCCAGAATAAAAAGTGGCACTTACCTCATATGTCTGCCATACAGCAAGGCAGCTCACCAGGTATGAGAGGTCCTCTCCCTCCCATGGACCTGTGAAAAAAGGAGAAATTCCTGAGTAAATATTCCTCAGGTATTCATGATTTAGGGCAGCATCAATATATGGGACGTGCAGTGAGAATTATGTCCCACCAGTTCCCATTGCTCTAAAGCCACCACTGCCCACTGAAGAGACTGATATGGACTACGGCTACACCCTAGAACAAAGCAGCACAATCTTGCACTACTCAAAAAAACATAATTTATGCTTACCTGATAAATTTATTTCTCTTGTAGTGTATCCAGTCCACGGATCATCTATTACTTGTGGGATATTCTCCTTCCCAACAGGAAGTTGCAAGAGGATCACCCACAGCAGAGCTGCTATATAGCTCCTCCCCTCACTGCCATATCCAGTCATTCGACCGAAACAAGCCGAGAAAGGAGAAACCATAGGGTGCAGTGGTGACTGTAGTTTAATTAAAATTTAGACCTGCCTGAAAAGGACAGGGCGGGCCGTGGACTGGATACACTACAAGAGAAATAAATTTATCAGGTAAGCATAAATTATGTTTTCTCTTGTTAAGTGTATCCAGTCCACGGATCATCCATTACTTGTGGGATACCAATACCAAAGCTAAAGTACACGGATGATGGGAGGGACAAGGCAGGAACTTAAACGGAAGGAACCACTGCCTGTAGAACCTTTCTCCCAAAAACAGCCTCCGAAGAAGCAAAAGGATCAAATTTGGAAAATTTGGAAAAAGTATGAAGCGAAGACCAAGTTGCAGCCTTGCAAATCTGTTCAACAGAGGCCTCATTTTTAAAAGCCCAGGTGGAAGCCACAGCTCTAGTAGAATGAGCTGTAATCCTTTCAGGAGGCTGCTGTCCAGCAGTCTCATAGGCTAAACGGATTATACTCCGAAGCCAAAAAGAAAGAGAGGTTGCCGAGGCCTTCTGACCTCTCCTCTGTCCAGAGTAAACAACAAACAGGTTAGATGTTTGGCAAAAATCTTTAGTAGCCTGTAAGTAAAACTTCAAGGCACGGACTACGTCTAGATTATGCAAAAGACGTTCCTTCTTTGAAGAAGGATTAGGACATAATGATGGAACAACAATCTCTTGATTGATATTCTTGTTAGAAACCACCTTAGGTAAAAACCCAGGTTTTGTACGCAGAACAACTTTATCTGAATGAAAGATCAGATAAGGAGAATCACAATGTAAGGCAGATAACTCCGAGACTCTTCAAGCCGAGGAAATAGCCATCAGAAAAAGAACTTTAAGAACCAAGTTTAAGCTCCATGAAGGAGCAACAGGTTTAAACACAGGCTTAATTCTAACTAAAGCCTGACAAAATGCCTGAACGTCTGGAACTTCTGCCAGACGCTTGTGTAAAAGAATAGACAGAGCAGAAATCTGTCCCTTTAAAGAACTAGCTGATAATCCTGTGTCCAAACCCTCTTGGAGGAAGGACAATATCCTAGGAATCCTAACCCTACTCCATGAGTAATTCTTGGATTCACACCAATGAAGATATTTACGCCATATCTTGTGGTAAATTTTCCTGGTGACAGGCTTTCGTGCCTGTATTAAGGTATCAATTACTGACTCGGAGAAGCCACGCTTTGATAGGATCAAGCGTTCAATCTCCATGCAGTCAGTCTCAGAGAAAGTAGATTCGGATGATTGAAAGGACCTTGTATTAGAAGGTCTTGTCTCAGAGGCAGAGTCCATGGTGGAAAGGATGACATGACCACTAGGTCTGCATACCAGGTCCTGCGTGGCCACGCAGGCGCTATCAATATCACCAATGCTCTTTCCTGTTTGAGCAAAGGAAACGGTGGAAACACATAAGCCAGGTTGAAGAACCAAGGCGCTGCTAGAGCATCTATCAGTGCCGCTTCTGGGTCCCTGGACCTGGATCCGTAACAAGGAAGCTTGGCGTTCTGGCGAGACGCCATGAGATCCAATTCTGGTTTGCCCCAACGGAGAACCAATTGAGCAAACACCTCCGGATGGAGTTCCCATTCCCCCGGATGAAAAGTCTGACGACTTAGAAAATCCGCCTCCCAGTTCTCTACACATGGGATATGGATCGCTGACAGGTGTCAAGAGTGAGTCTCTGCCCAGCGAATTATCTTGGAGACTTCTGACATCGCTAGGGAACTCCTGGTTCCCCCTTGATGGTTGATGTAAGCCACAGTCGTGATGTTGTCTGACTGAAATCTGATGAACCTCAGTGTTGCTAGCTGAGGCCAAGCCAGAAGAGCATTGAATATTGCTCTTAACTCCAGAATATTTATTGGGAGGAGTTTCTCCTCCTGAGTCCATGAACCCTGAGCCTTCAGGGAGTTCCAGACTGCACCCCAGCCTAGAAGGCTGGCATCTGTTGTTACAATTGTCCAATCTGGTCTGCGAAAGGTCATACCCTTGGACAGATGGGCCTGAGATAACCACCAGAGAAGAGAATCTCTGGTTTCCTGACCCAGATTTAGTAGAGGGGACAAATCTGTGTAATCCCCATTCCACTGACTGAGCATGCATAATTGCAGCGGTCTGAGATGCAGGCGCGCGAATGGCACTATGTCCATCGCCGCTACCATTAAGCCGATTACTTCCATGCACTGAGCCACCGTGGGGCGCGGAATGGAGTGAAGAACACGGCAAGCATTTAGAAGTTTTGATAACCTGGACTCCGTCAGGTAAATTTTCATTTCTACAGAATCTATTAGAGTCCCTAGGAAGGAAACCCTTGTGAGAGGAGATAGAGAACTCTTTTCTTCGTTCACTTTCCACCCATGCGATCTCAGGAATGCCAGAACTATCTCTGTATGAGATTTGGCAATTTGAAAGCTTGACGCCTGTATCAGGATGTCGTCCAGGTAAGGAGCCACCGCTATGCCTCGCGGTCTTAGGACCGCCAGAAGTGAGCCCAGAACCTTTGTAAAAATTCTTGGGGCTGTAGCCAACCCGAATGGAAGAGCCACAAATTGGTAATGCCTGTCTAGAAAAGGCAAACCTCAGGAACTGATGATGATTCTTGTGAATCGGAATGTGAAGGTAGGCATCCTTTAAGTCCACTGTGGTCATGTACTGACCCTCTTGGATCATGGGAAAATGGTTCGAATAGTTTCCATCTTGAATGATGGAACTCTGAGGAATTTGTTTAGGATCTTTAAATCCAAAATTGGTCTGAAGGTTCCCTCTTTTTTGGGAACCACAAACAGATTTGAATAAAACCCCTGTCCTTGTTCCGTCCGCGGAACTGGATGGATCACTCCCATTACAAGGAGATCTTGTACGCAGCTTAGGAATGCCTCTTTCTTTATCTGGTTTGCAGATAATCTTGAAAGGTGAAATCTCCCTTGTGGAGGAGAAGCTTTGAAGTCCAGAAGATATCCCTGAGATATGATCTCCAACGCCCAGGGATCCTGAACATCTCTTGCCCACGCCTGGGCGAAGAGAGAGAGTCTGCCCCCTACTAGATCCGTTGTCGGATAGGGGGCCGCTCCTTCATGCTGTCTTAGAGGCAGCAGCAGGCTTTCTGGCCTGCTTGCCCTTGTTCCAGGACTGGTTAGGTGTCCAGGCCTGCTTGGATTGAGCAAAAGTTCCCTCTTGTTTTGAAGCAGAGGAAGTTGATGCTGCACCTGCCTTGAAATTTCGAAAGGCACGAAAATTAGACTGTTTGGCCTTTGATTTGGCCCTGTCCTGAGGAAGGGTATGACCCTTACCTCCAGTAATGTCAGCAATAATTTCTTTCAAACCAGGCCCGAATAAGGTCTGCCCCTTGAAAGGAATGTTGAGTAATTTAGACTTTGAAGTCACATCAGCTGACCAGGATTTGAGCCATAGCGCCCTACGCGCCTGGATGGCGAATCCGGAATTCTTAGCCGTTAGTTTAGTCAAATGAACAATGGCATCAGAAACAAATGTTGAATTAGCTAGCTTAAGAGTTCTAAGCTTGTCAACAATTTCAGTCAATGGAGCTGTATGGATGGCCTCTTCCAGGGCCTCAAACCAGAATGCCGCCGCAGCAGTGACAGGCGCAATGCATGCAAGGGGCTGTAAAATAAAACCTTGTTGAATAAACATTTTCTTAAGGTAACCCTCTAATTTTTTATCCATTGGATCTGAAAAAGCACAACTGTCCTCAACCGGGATAGTGGTACGCTAAAGTAGAAACTGCTCCCTCCACCTTAGGGACAGTCTGCCATAAGTCCCGTGTAGTGGCACCTATTGGAAACATTTTTCTAAATATAGGAGGTGGGGAAAAGGGCACCCCGGGCCTATCCCACTCCTTACTAATAATTTCTGTAAGCCTTTTAGGTATTGGAAAAACATCAGTACTCACCGGCACTGCATAGTATTTATCCAGCCTACACAATTTCTCTGGCACTGCAATTGTGTCACAGTCATTCAGAGCAGCTAATACCTCCCCAAGCAATACACAGAGGTTCTCAAGCTTAAATTTAAAATTAGAAATCTCTGAATCAGGTCTCCCCGATTCAGAGACGTCACCCACAGACTGAAGCTCTCCGTCCTCAGGTTCTGCATATTGTGACGCTGTATCAGACATGGCTCTTACAGCATCTACGCGCTCTGTATCTCGTCTAACCCCAGAGCTATCGCGCTTGCCTCTCAATTCAGGCAATCTGGATAATACCTCTGACAGGGTATTATTCATGATTGCAGCCATGTCCTGCAAAGTAATCGCTATGGGCGTCCCTGATGTACTTGGCGCCATATTAGCGCGCGTCCCTTGAGCGGGAGGCGAAGGGTCCGACACGTGGGGAGAGTTAGTCGGCATAACTTCCCCCTCGACAGACCCCTCTGGTGACAATTCTTTTATAGATAAAGACTGATCTTTACTGTTTAAGGTGAAATCAATACATTTAGTACAACATTCTCCTATGGGGCTCCACCATGGCTTTTAAACATAATGAACAAGTATCCTCTGTTTCAGACATGTTTGTACAGACTAGCAATGAGACTAGCAAGCTTGGAAAACACTTTAAAGCAAGTTAACAAGCAATATAAAAAACGTTACTGTGCCTTTAAGAGAAACAAATTTTGACAAAATTTGAAATAACAGTGAAAAAAGGCAGTTACACTAACAAAGTTTTTACAGTGTATGTAACAAGTCAGCAGAGCATTGCACCCACTTGCAAATGGATGATTAACCCCTTAATAACAAAAACAGAATAATAAATGACAAAAACATTTTTTTTTATTTTTTTTGTTTTTTAACCCCTTAACGACCGAGGACGTGCAGGGTACGTCCTCAAAAAAAGGCAGTTAATGCCTGAGAACGTACCCTGCACGTCCTCGGTGTGGAAAGCAGCTGGAAGCGATCCTGCTCGCTTCCAGCTGCTTTCCGGTTATTGCAGTGATGCCTCGATATGGAGGCATCCTGCAATAACCCCCCTTGGCCATCCGATGCAGAGAGAGCCACTCTGTGGCCCTCTCTGCACCGGACATCGGTGGCCGGTATCGTTGGTGGGTGGGAGCAAGTCTGGGAGGCGGGTGGGCGGCCATCGATGTGCCCAGTGGAGTGGAGGGGGGCGGGATCGGGGGCGGGAGGGGCGGGAGCGCGCACGGGGGGCGGCGGGCGGGCGCGTGCACGGGGCGGGAGCGGGAGGGAACCGCTACACTACAGAAAAATCAAGTTTCAAAAGTACATCAAATAACTTTTTGAAAGCTGTAAATAACAGCTAAGAGATGTGGAAGGGGTGGGGGGTTGATCTTGGGGGGGGGGGAAGCTACACTGCAGAAAAGGGTTTTTTTTTTTAAAAAAGGCAAATTTTTTCACTAAACTGGGTACTGGCAGACAGCTGCCAGTACCCAAGATGGCGCCCATTAAGGCAGAGGGGGAGGGTTAGAGAGCTCTTTGGTGGGGGATCAGTAAGGCTGGGGGCTAAGGGGGGATCCTACACAGCAGCATATGTAAATATGCTAAAAAAAAAAAAAAACCAAATATAGCTTTTATTTTAGTACTGGCAGAGTTTCTGCCAGTACTTAAGATGGCGGGGACAATTGGGGGGTGGGGGAGGGAAGAGAGCTGTTTGGGAGAGATCAGGGGGTCTCATGTTTCAGGTGGGAGGCTGAGCTCTACACTAAAGCTAAAATTAACCCTGCAAGCTCCCTACAAGCTACATAATTAACCCCTTCACTGCTAGCCATAATACACGAGTGAAATGCAGCGGCATTTGGCGGCCTTCTAATTACCAAAAAGCAACGCCAAAGCCATATATGTCTGCTATTTCTGAACAAAGGGGATCCCAGAGAAGCATTTACAACCATTTGTGCCATAATTGCACAAGCTGTTTGTAAATGATTTCAGTGAGAAACCTAAAATTGTGAAAAATTTAACGTTTTTTTTAATTTGATCGCATTTGGCGGTGAAATGGTGGCATGAAATATACCAAAATGGGCCTAGATCAATACTTGGGGTTGTCTACTACACTACACTAAAGCTAAAATTAACCCTAGAAGCTCCCTACATGCTCCATAATTAACCCCTTCACTGCTGGGCATAATACACGTGTAGTGCGCAGTGGCATTTAGCAGCCTTCTAATTACTAAAAAGCAACGCCAAAGCCATATATGTCTGCTATTTCTGAACAAAGGGGATCCCAGAGAAGAATTTACAACCATTTAAGCCATAATTGCACAAGCTGTTTGTAAATAATTTCAGTGAGAAACCAAAAGTTTGTGAAAAAATTTGTAAAAAAGTGAACGATTTTTTGTATTTAATCGCATTTGGCGGTGAAATGGTGGCATGAAATATACCAAAATGGGCCTAGATCAATACTTTGGGATGTCTACTAAAAAAAATTATATACATGTCAATGGATATTCAGAGATTCCTGAAAGATATTAGTGTTCTAATGTAACTAGCGCTAATTTTGAAAAATAATGGTTTGGAAATAGTAAAGTGCAACTTGTATTTATGGCCCTATAACTTACAAAAAAAGCAAAGAAGATGTAAACATTGGGTATTTCTAAACTCAGGACAAAATTTAGAAACTATTTAGCATGGGTGTTTTTTGGTGGTTGTAGATGTGTAACAGATTTTGGGGGTCAAAGTTAGAAAAAGTGTGTTTTTTTCAATTTTTTCCTCATATTTTATAATTTTTTTTATAGTAAATTATAAGATATGATGAAAATAATGGTATCTTTAGAAAGTCCATTTAATGGCGAGAAAAACGGTATATAATATGTGTGGGTACAGTAAATGAGTAAGATGAAAATTACAGCTAAACACAAACACCGCAAAAATGTAAAAATAGCCTTGGTCCCAAACGGACAGAAAATGGAAAAGTGCTGTGGTCATTAAGGGGTTAAACACAGTCACAACAACTGCCACAGTCTACTGTGGTTGTTACCCTCCTCAAACACGACTTTGAAGCCTTTTGAGCCCTTCAGAGATGTCCTGTATCATGCAGAGGGAAGCTGAATGTCTCTGTCAGTATTTTTATCTGAACAGAAAAGCACTAAAAAAGGCCCCTCCCACTCATATTACAACAGTGGAAAGCCTCAGGAAACTGTTTCTAGGCAAAAATCAAGCCAGCCATGTGGAAAAAAACTAGGCCCCAATAAGTTTTGTCACCAAACATATATAAAAATGATTAACATGCCAGCAAACGTTTTATATTACACTTTTATAAGAGTATGTATCTCTGTTAATAAGCCTGATACCAGTCGCTATCACTGCATTTAAGGCTTAACTTACATTAATCCGGTATCAGCAGCATTTTTCTAGCAAATTCCATCCCTAGAAATATGTTAACTGCACATACCTTATTGCAGGAAAACCTGCACTCCATTCCCCCTCTGAAGTTACCTCACTCCTCAGAATATGTGAGAACGGCAGTGGATCTTAGTTACTTCTGCTAAGATCATAGAAATCACAGGCAGATTCTTCTTCTAATGCTGCCTGAGATGAAACAGTACACTCCGGTACCATTTAAAAATAACAAACTTTTGATTGAAGTTAAAAAACTAACTATAATACACCACTCTCCTCTTACTACGTCCATCTTTGTTGAGAGTTGCAAGAGAATGACTGGATATGGCAGTGAGGGGAGGAGCTATATAGCAGCTCTGCTGTGGGTGATCCTCTTGCAACTTCCTGTTGGGAAGGAGAATATCCCACAACTAATGGCTGATCCGTGGACTGGATACACTTAACAAGAGTAATAATAAACTCTTGATTGAAGAATCTTTTCTAACACCTCACTTTACCTCTTCCTATCACTAACGTAGGCAAAGAGAATGACTGGAGTGGGAGGGGAGGAGCTATTTAACAGCTTTGCTGTGATGCTCTTTGCCGCCTCCTGCTGACCAGGAGGTGAATATCCCATTAGTAATTAAGATGATCCGTGGACTCATCGTGTCATAAAAAGAAAGGACCCAGTGAGGAGATGAGGAACTAATGAAGGAAAAGCCTGAAGATGGGGAGACCAAGGGAGGGCAGATGAGAGGCTAGGTCTTGAAGAACAAAAGCATGAACAATGAAGCTGGTACGTTTAGGATTGGGTAACGTGTTTATGTACCAGATCTTTTACAGTAGCTGATCGGTCATCCCACTCAGGAGAACTGAACTGGAATCGTCCATCCATGATCATCCGAAGCATCAACATCTGTCTGCGGTGCCAGAAAGGAGGAGAACCAGCCAGAAGTGTGAATATGATCACTCCACATGCCCACCTAACGGGATAATGAGCACAGCAAGGAATTGAGTTCCCGTTTCACACATGTAAGACTAGAGGACAGTAGACGCACTTCAATTCTCTCTCTTTCTAACAGACCCACTTAAATCCTCTCTCTCCCACTCACAGACCCACTTAAATCCCCTCTCCCACTCACAGACCCACTTAAATCCCCTCTCCCACTCACAGACCCACTTAAATCCCCTCTCTCTCCCACTCACAGACCCACTTAAATCCCCTCTCTCCCACTCACAGACCCACTTAAATCCCCTCTCTCTCCCACTCACAGACCCACTTAAATCCCCTCTCCCACTCACAGACCCACTTAAATCTCCTCTCTCCCACTCAGACCCACTTAAATCCCCTCTCTCTCCCACTAAGACCCACTTAAATCCCCTCTCCCTCCCACTCAAAGACCCACTTTCCACCTGTCTCTCCCACTCAGACCCACTTAAATCCCCTCTCCCTCCCACTCACAGACCCACTTTCCACCTGTGTCTCCCACTCACAGACCCACTTTCCACCTGTCTCTCCCACTCACAGACCCACTTTCCACCTGTCTCTCCCACTCAGACCCACTTAAATCCCCTCTCCCTCCCACTCACAGACCCACTTTCCACCTGTCTCTCCCACTCACAGATCCACTTTCCACCTGTCTCTCCCACTCACAGACCCACTTTCCACCTGTCTCTCCCACTCACAGACCCACTTCCCACCTGTCTCTCACACTCACAGACCCACTTCCCACCTGTATCTCACACTCACAGACTCACTTCTCACCTGTATCTCACTCACAGACCCACTTCCCACCTGTCTCTCACACTCACAGATCCACTTCCCACCTGTCTCTCACACTCACAGATCCACTTCCCACCTGTCTCTCACACTCACAGATCCACTTCCCTCCTGTCTCTCACAGACTCACTTCCCACCTGTCTCTCACACTCACAGACTCACTTCCACACCTGTCTCTCACAGACTCACTTCCCACCTGTCTCTCACACTCACAGACTCACTTCCCACCTGTCTCTCACACTCACAGACCCACCTGTCTCTCACACTCACAGACCCACTTCTCACCTGTCTCTCACACTCACAGACCCACTTCCCACCTGTCTCACACTCACAGGCTTACTTCCCACCTGTATCTCACACTCACAGATCCACTTCCCACCTGTCTCTCACACTCACAGATCCACTTCCCACCTGTCTCTCACACTCACAGATCCACTTCCCACCTGTCTCTCACACTCACAGACTCACTTCCCACCTGTCTCTCACACTCACAGACTCACTTCTCACCTGTCTCTCACACTCACAGACTCACTTCCCACCTGTCTCTCACACTCACAGACTCACTTCCCACCTGTCTCTCACACTCACAGACTCACTTCCCACCTGTCTCTCACACTCACAGACTCACTTCCCACCTGTCTCTCACACTCACAGACCAACTTCCCACCTGTCTCTCACACTCACAGACCCACTTCCCACCTGTCTCTCACACTCACAGACCCACTTCCCACCTGTCTCTCACACTCACAGACCCACTTCCCACCTGTCTCTCACACTCACAGACCCACTTCCCACCTGTCTCTCACACTCACAGACCCACTTCCCACCTGTCTCTCACACTCACAGACCCACTTCCCACCTGTCTCTCACACTCACAGACCCACTTCCCACCTGTCTCTCACACTCACAGACCCTCTTCCCACCTGTCTCTCACACTCACAGACCCACTTCTCACCTGTCTCTCACACTCACAGACCCACTTCTCACCTGTCTCTCACACTCACAGACTCACTTCCCACCTGTATCTCACACTCACAGATCCACTTCCCACCTGTCTCTCACACTCACAGATCCACTTCCCACCTGTCTCTCACACTCACAGACTCACTTCCCACCTGTATCTCACACTCACAGACTCACTTCCCACCTGTATCTCACACTCACAGACTCACTTCCCACCTGTCTCTCACACTCACAGACTCACTTCCCACCTTTATCTCACACTCACAGACTCACTTCTCACCTGTCTCTCACAATCACAGACCCACTTCCCACCTGTATCTCACACTCACAGACTCACTTCCCACCTGTCTCTCACACTCACAGATCCACTTCCCACCTGTCTCTCACACTCACAGACTCACTTCCCACCTGTCTCTCACACTCACAGATCCACTTCTCACCTGTCTCACACTCACAGATCCACTTCCCACCTGTCTCTCACACTCACAGATCCACTTCCCACCTGTCTCTCACACTCACAGATCCACTTCCCACCTGTATCTCACACTCACAGACTCACTTCCCACCTGTATCTCACACTCACAGACTCCCTTCTCACCTGTCTCTCACACTCACAGACTCACTTCCCACCTTTATCTCACACTCACAGACTCACTTCTCACCTGTCTCTCACAATCACAGACCCACTTCCCACCTGTATCTCACACTCACAGACTCACTTCCCACCTGTCTCTCACAGTCACAGACCCACTTCCCACCTGTCTCTCACACTCACAGATCCACTTCCCACCTGTCTCTCACACTCACAGATCCACTTCCCACCTGTCTCTCACACTCACAGACTCACTTCTCACCTGTCTCACACTCACAGACTCACTTCCCACCTGTCTCTCACACTCACAGATCCACTTCCCACCTGTCTCTCACACTCACAGATCCACTTCCCACCTGTCTCTCACACTCACAAACTCACTTCCCACCTGTCTCTCACACTCACAGACTCACTTCCCACCTGTCTCTCACAGACTCACTTCCCACCTGTCTCTCACAGACTCACTTCCCACCTGTCTCTCACACTCACAGACTCACTTCCACACCTGTCTCTCACAGACTCACTTCCCACCTGTCTCTCACACTCACAGACTCACTTCCCACCTGTCTCTCACACTCACAGACTCACTTCCCACCTGTCTCTCACACTCACAGACCCACCTGTCTCTCACACTCACAGACCCACTTCTCACCTGTCTCACACTCACAGACTCACTTCTCACCTGTATCTCACACTCACAGATCCACTTCCCACCTGTCTCTCACACTCACAGACTCACTTCCCACCTGTCTCTCACACTCACAGACTCACTTCCCACCTGTATCTCACACTCACAGATCCACTTCCCACCTGTCTCTCACACTCACAGACCCACTTCCCACCTGTCTCTCACACTCACAGACTCCCTTCCCACCTGTCTCTCACACTCACAGACCCACTTCCCACCTGTCTCTCACACTCACAGACTCCCTTCCCACCTGTCTCTCACACTCACAGACCCACTTCCCACCTGTCTCTCACACTCACAGACTCCCTTCCCACCTGTCTCTCACACTCACAGACTCACTTCCCACCTGTCTCTCACACTCACAGATCCACTTCCTGGCTGTATCCTGGGTGTGTTTCATCCATTGAGCATTTGAGTATCTCAGGAGCCAAATAACCTGGGGTCCCACAGAGCTCTTTGAGACAGAGACACAGAGAGAGACAGACATAATGAACGTCATTATTAGCTCTACACTTGTTGTGCCGTCTGTGATATTTTTCATTCTCAGCGAATGATACAGATTAACAAGGTGGGAAAACACAATACAGACAGAGACAATGAATACATAACTAACGAGAGTGGAGACCAGGAAGGAAAAGAGAATACATGACTGACGACTAGATTCACCTCGCAGCTTGTTTGGCGGATGCAAGACACAGCTGAAACCAAAGTCAGAGAGCTTGATGTTGAGTGAATCATCCATGAGAATGTTTTCTGGCTTTAGGTCACGATGCACAATGTTATTACGATGTAAGAAAGCTACCGCCTCTAACAGAGATCGCATGATACACCTAAAACACAGTAAACAGATCATAATCAGGCCGACGGGTAAGGATTAAATGCTTAATTATTGGTTTTGTATCCAAGTAGGCTTGGGACAGAATATGACACATCTGGTAGTATTAGATGAGGCTAAGCAGGCTGGTGACAACATGCCATGTGTCTAGTGGCTTTACCTGAGGGTGATCAGGCTGGTGACAACATGACATATGTCTAGTGGTGTTATATGAGGGTGATCAGGCTGGTGACAACATGACATATGTCTAGTGGTGTTATATGAGGGTGATCAGGCTGGTGACAACATGACATATGTCTAGTGGTGTTATATGAGGGTGATCAGGCTGGTGACAACATGACATATGTCTAGTGGTGTTATATGAGGGTGATCAGGCTGGTGACAACATGACATATGTCTAGTGGTGTTATATGAGGGTGATCAGGCTGGTGACAACATGACATATGTCTAGTAGCGTTACATGAGGGTGATCAGGCTGGTGACAACATGACATATGTCTAGTAGAGTTACATGAGGGTGATCAGGCTGGTGACAACATGACATATGTCTAGTAGAGTTACATGAGGGTGATCAGGCAGGTGACAACATGACATATGTCTAGTGGTGTTATATGAGGGTGATCAGGCAGGTGACAACATGACATATGTCTAGTAGCGTTACATGAGGGTGATCAGGCTGGTGACAACATGACATATGTCTAGTAGAGTTACATGAGGGTGATCAGGCTGGTGACAACATGACATATGTCTAGTAGCGTTACATGAGGGTGATCAGGCTGGTGACAACATGACATATGTCTAGTAGCGTTACATGAGGGTGAACAGGCTGGTGACAACATGACATATGTCTAGTAGCGTTACATGAGGGTGATCAGGCTGGTGACAACATGACATATGTCTAGTAGCGTTACATGATGGTGATCAGGCTGGTGACAACATGACATATGTCTAGTAGCGTTACATGAGGGTGATCAGGCTGGTGACAACATGACATATGTCTAGTAGCGTTACATGAGGGTGAACAGGCTGGTGACAACATGACATATGTCTAGTAGCGTTACATGAGGGTGAACAGGCTGGTGACAACATGACATATGTCTAGTAGCGTTACATGAGGGTGATCAGGCTGGTGACAACATGACATATGTCTAGTAGCGTTACATGAGGGTGATCAGGCTGGTGACAACATGACATATGTCTAGTAGCGTTACATGAGGGTGATTATGCAGGTGCTAACATGACATATGTCTAGTAGCGTTACATGAGGGTGATCAGGCTGGTGACAACATGACATGTCTAGTAGCGTTACATGAGGGTGATCAGGCTGGTCACAACATGACATATGTCTAGTAGAGTTACATGAGGGTGATCAGGCTGGTGACAACATGACATATGTCTAGTAGCGTTACCTGAGGGTGATCAGGCTGGTGGCAACATGACATATGTCTAGTGGCTTTACATGAGGGTGATCAGGCTGGTGACAACATGACATATGTCTAGTAGCGTTACATGAGGGTGATCAGGCTGGTGACAACATGACATATGTCTAGTGGTGTTATATGAGGGTGATCAGGCTGGTGACAACATGACATATGTCTAGTAGCGTTACATGAGGGTGATCAGGCAGGTGACAACATGACATATGTCTAGTAGCGTTACATGAGGGTGATCAGGCTGGTGACAACATGACATATGTCTAGTGGTGTTATATGAGGGTGATCAGGCAGGTGACAACATGACATATGTCTAGTGGCGTTACATGAGGGTGATCAGGCTGGTGACAACATGACATATGTCTAGTGGTGTTATATGAGGGTAATCAGGCTGGTGACAACATGACATATGTCTAGTAGCGTTACATGAGGGTGATCAGGCTGGTGACAACATGACATATGTCTAGTAGAGTTACATGAGGGTAATCAGGCTGGTGACAACATGACATATGTCTAGTAGAGTTACATGAGGGTGATCAGGCTGGTGACAACATGACATATGTCTAGTAGAGTTACATGAGGGTGATCAGGCTGGTGACAACATGACATATGTCTAGTGGTGTTATATGAGGGTGATCAGGCTGGTGACAACATGACATATGTCTAGTGGTGTTATATGAGGGTGATCAGGCAGGTGACAACATGACATATGTCTAGTGGTGTTATATGAGGGTGATCAGGCTGGTGACAACATGACATATGTCTAGTGGTGTTATATGAGGGTGATCAGGCAGGTGACAACATGACATATGTCTAGTAGCGTTACATGATGGTGATCAGGCTGGTGACAACATGACATATGTCTAGTGGCTTTACATGAGGGTGATCAGGTAGGTGACAACATGACATATGTCTAGTAGCGTTATATGAGGGTGATCAGGCTGGTGACAACATGACATATGTCTAGTAGCGTTACATGATGGTGATCAGGCTGGTGACAACATGACATATGTCTAGTGGCTTTACATGAGGGTGATCAGGTAGGTGACAACATGACATATGTCTAGTAGCGTTACATGAGGGTGATCAGGCAGGTGACAACATGACATATGTCTAGTAGCGTTACATGAGGGTGATCAGGCTGGTGACAACATGACATATGTCTAGTAGAGTTACATGAGGGTGATCAGGCTGGTGACAACATGACATATGTCTAGTAGCGTTACATGAGGGTGATCAGGCTGGTGACAACATGACATATGTCTAGTAGAGTTACATGAGGGTGATCAGGCTGGTGACAACATGACATATGTCTAGTGGTGTTATATGAGGGTGATCAGGCTGGTGACAACATGACATATGTCTAGTAGCGTTACATGAGGGTGATCAGGCTGGTGACAACATGACATATGTCTAGTGGTGTTATATGAGGGTGATCAGGCTGGTGACAACCTGACATATGTCTAGTGGTGTTATATGAGGGTGATCAGGCAGGTGACAACATGACATATGTCTAGTGGTGTTATATGAGGGTGATCAGGCAGGTGACAACATGACATATGTCTAGTAGCGTTACATGATGGTGATCAGGCTGGTGACAACATGACATATGTCTAGTAGCGTTACATGAGGGTGATCAGGCTGGTGACAACATGACATATGTCTAGTAGCGTTACATGAGGGTGATCAGGCTGGTGACAACATGACATATGTCTAGTAGAGTTACATGAGGGTGATCAGGCTGGTGACAACATGACATATGTCTAGTGGTGTTATATGAGGGTGATCAGGCTGGTGACAACATGACATATGTCTAGTAGCGTTACATGAGGGTGATCAGGCTGGTGACAACATGACATATGTCTAGTAGCGTTACATGAGGGTGATCAGGCAGGTGACAACATGACATATGTCTAGTGGTGTTATATGAGGGTGATCAGGCTGGTGACAACATGACATATGTCTAGTAGCGTTACATGTTGGTGATCAGGCAGGTGACAACATGACATATGTCTAGTGGCGTTATATGAGGTTGAGTAGGCTGGTGACAACATGACATATGTCTAGTAGCGTTACATGATAGTGAACAGGCGGGTGACAACATGACAGTAGTGTTACATGTTGGTGATTAGGCTGGTGACAACATGACATATGTCTAGTAGTGTTACATGTTGGTGATCAGGCTGGTGACAACATGACATATGTCTAGTGGTGTTATATGATGGTGATCAGGCTGGTGACAACATGACAAATGTCCAAAGGCGTTATATGAGGGTGATCAGGCTGGTGACAACATGGCATATGTCTAGTAGCGTTACATTAGGGTGATCAGGCTGACAACATGACATATGTCTAGTAGCGTTACATGAGGGTGATCAGGCTGGTGCTAACATGACATATGTCTAGTAGCGTTACATGAGGGTGATCAGGCTGGTGACAACATGACATATGTCTAGTAGCGTTACATGAGGGTGATCAGGCTGGTGACAACATGACATATGTCTAGTAGCGTTACATGAGGGTGATCAGGCTGGTGACAACATGACATATGTCTAGTGGTGTTATATGAGGGTGATCAGGCTGGTGACAACATGACATATGTCTAGTAGCGTTACATGAGGGTGATCAGGCTGGTGACAACATGACATATGTCTAGTAGCGTTACATGAGGGTGATTATGCAGGTGCTAACATGACATATGTCTAGTAGCGTTACATGAGGGTGATCAGGCTGGTGACAACATGACATATGTCTAGTAGCGTTACATTAGGGTGATCAGGCAGGTGACAACATAACATATGTCTAGTAGCGTTACATTAGGGTGATCAGGCTGACAACAAGACATATGTCTAGTAGCGTTACATTAGGGTGATCAGGCAGGTGACAACATAACATATGTCTAGTAGCGTTACATTAGGGTGATCAGGCTGACAACATGACATATGTCTAGTAGCGTTACATGAGGGTGATCAGGCTGGTGACAACATGACATATGTCTAGTAGCGTTACATGAGGGTGATCAGGCTGGTGACAACATGACATATGTCTAGTAGCGTTACATGAGGGTGAGCAGGCGGGTGACAACATGACATATGTCTGGTTGGGTTACATGATGGTGAGCAGGCTGGTGACAACATGACATATGTCTAGTAGCGTTACATGAGGGTGATCAGGCTGGTGACAACATGACATATGTCTAGTAGCGTTACATGAGGGTGATCAGGCTGGTGACAACATGACATATGTCTAGTAGAGTTACATGAGGGTGATCAGGCTGGTGACAACCTGACATATGTCTAGTAGCGTTGCATGAGGGTGATCAGGCTGGTGACAACATGACATGTCTAGTAGCGTTACATGAGGGTGATCAGGCTGGTGACAACATGACATATGTCTAGTAGCGTTACATGAGGGTGAACAGGCTGGTGACAACATGACATATGTCTAGTAGCGTTACATGAGGGTGATCAGGCTGGTGCTAACATGACATATGTCTAGTAGCGTTACATGAGGGTGATCATGCGGGTGCTAACATGACATATGTCTAGTAGCGTTACATGAGGGTGAACAGGCTGGTGACAACCTGACATATGTCTAGTAGCGTTACATGAGGGTGAACAGGCTGGTGACAACATGACATATGTCTAGTAGCGTTACATGAGGGTGATCAGGCTGGTGACAACATGACATATGTCTAGTAGCGTTACATGAGGGTGATCAGGCTGGTGACAACATGACATATGTCTAGTAGCGTTACATGAGGGTGATCAGGCTGGTGACAACATGACATATGTCTAGTAGCGTTACATGAGGGTGATCAGGCTGGTGACAACATGACATATGTCTAGTAGCGTTACATGAGGGTGATCAGGCTGGTGACAACATGACATATGTCTAGTAGCGTTACATTAGGGTGATCAGGCAGGTGACAACATAACATATGTCTAGTAGCGTTACATGAGGGTGATCAGGCGGGTGACAACATGACATATGTCTAGTAGCGTTACATTAGGGTGATCAGGCGGGTGACAACATGACATATGTCTAGTGGTGTTATATGAGGGTGATCAGGCTGGTGACAACCTGACATATGTCTAGTAGCGTTACATGAGGGTGATTATGCAGGTGCTAACATGACATATGTCTAGTAGCGTTACATGAGGGTGATCAGGCGGGTGACAACATGACATATGTCTAGTAGCGTTACATGAGGGTGATCTAGTAGCGTTACATGAGGGTGATCAGGCAGGTGACAACATGACATATGTCTAGTAGCGTTACATGAGGGTGATCAGGCTGGTGACAACATGACATATGTCTAGTAGCGTTACATGAGGGTGATCAGGCTGACAACATGACATATGTCTAGTAGCGTTACATGAGGGTGATCAGGCAGGTGACAACATAACATATGTCTAGTAGCGTTACATGAGGGTGATCAGGCTGGTGACAACATGACATATGTCTAGTAGCGTTACATGAGGGTGATCAGGCTGGTGACAACATGACATATGTCTAGTAGCGTTACATGAGGGTGATCAGGCTGGTGACAACATGACATATGTCTAGTAGCGTTACATGAGGGTGATCAGGCTGGTGACAACCTGACATATGTCTAGTAGCGTTACATGAGGGTGATCAGGCTGGTGACAACATGACATATGTCTAGTAGCGTTACATGAGGGTGATCAGGCTGGTGACAACCTGACATATGTCTAGTAGCGTTACATGAGGGTGATCAGGCTGGTGACAACATGACATATGTCTAGTAGCGTTACATGAGGGTGATCAGGCTGGTGACAACATGACATATGTCTAGTAGCGTTACATGAGGGTGATCAGGCTGGTGACAACATGACATATGTCTAGTAGCGTTACATGAGGGTGATCAGGCTGGTGACAACATGACATATGTCTAGTAGCGTTACATGAGGGTGATCAGGCTGGTGACAACATGACATATGTCTAGTAGCGTTACATGAGGGTGATCAGGCTGGTGACAACATGACATATGTCTAGTAGCGTTACATGAGGGTGATCAGGCTGGTGACAACATGACATATGTCTAGTAGCGTTACATGAGGGTGATCAGGCTGGTGACAACATGACATATGTCTAGTAGCGTTACATGAGGGTGATCAGGCTGGTGACAACATGACATATGTCTAGTAGCGTTACATGAGGGTTGATCAGGCTGGTGACAACATGACATATGTCTAGTAGCGTTACATGAGGGTGATCAGGCTGGTGACAACATGACATATGTCTAGTAGCGTTACATGAGGGTGATCAGGCTGGTGACAACATGACATATGTCTAGTAGCGTTACATGAGGGTGATCAGGCTGGTGACAACATGACATATGTCTAGTAGCGTTACATGAGGGTGATCAGGCTGGTGACAACATGACATATGTCTAGTAGGGTTACATGAGGGTGATCCAGGGCTGGTGACAACATGACATATGTCTAGTAGCGTTACATGAGGGTGATCAGGCTGGTGACAACATGACATATGTCTAGTAGCGTTACATGAGGGTGATCAGGCTGGTGACAACATGACATATGTCTAGTAGCGTTACATGAGGGTGATCAGGCTGGTGACAACATGACATATGTCTAGTAGCGTTACATGAGGGTGATCAGGCTGGTGACAACATGAATATGTCTAGTAGCGTTACATGAGGGTGATCAGGCTGGTGACAACATGACATATGTCTAGTAGCGTTACATGAGGGTGATCAGGCTGGTGACAACATGACATATGTCTAGTAGCGTTACATGAGGGTGATCAGGCAGGTGACAACATGACATATGTCTAGTAGCGTTACATGAGGGTGATCAGGCTGGTGACAAACATGACATATGTCTAGTAGCGTTACATGAGGGTGATCAGGTGGTGACAACATGACATATGTCTAGTAGCGTTACATGAGGGTGATCAGGCTGGTGACAACATGACATATGTCTAGTAGCGTTACATGAGGGTGATCAGGCTGGTGACAACATGACATATGTCTAGTAGTGTTACATGAGGGTGATCAGGCTGGTGACAACATGACATATGTCTAGTAGTTTTACATGAGGGTGATCAGGCTGGTGACAACATGACATATGTCTAGTAGCGTTACATGAGGGTGATCAGGCTGGTGACAACATGACATATGTCTAGTAGCGTTACATGAGGGTGATCAGGCTGGTGACAACATGACATATGTCTAGTAGCGTTACATGAGGGTGAACAGGCTGGTGACAACATGACATATGTCTAGTAGCGTTACATGAGGGTGATCAGGCTGGTGACAACATGACATATGTCTAGTAGCGTTACATGAGGGTGATCAGGCTGGTGACAACATGACATATGTCTAGTAGCGTTACATGAGGGTGATCAGGCTGGTGACAACATGACATATGTCTAGTAGAGTTACATGAGGGTGATCAGGCTGGTGACAACATGACATATGTCTAGTAGCGTTACATGAGGGTGATCAGGCTGGTGACAACATGACATATGTCTAGTAGCGTTACATGAGGGTGATCAGGCTGGTGACAACATGACATATGTCTAGTAGCGTTACATGAGGGTGATCAGGCTGGTGACAACATGACATATGTCTAGTAGCGTTACATGAGGGTGATCAGGCTGGTGACAACATGACATATGTCTAGTAGCGTTACATGAGGGTGATCAGGCTGGTGACAACATGACATATGTCTAGTAGCGTTACATGAGGGTGATCAGGCTGGTGACAACATGACATATGTCTAGTAGCGTTACATGAGGGTGATCAGGCTGGTGACAACATGACATATGTCTAGTAGCGTTACATGAGGGTGAACAGGCTGGTGACAACATGACATATGTCTAGTAGCGTTACATGAGGGTGATCAGGCTGGTGACAACATGACATATGTCTAGTAGCGTTACATGAGGGTGATCAGGCTGGTGACAACATGACATATGTCTAGTAGCGTTACATGAGGGTGATCAGGCTGGTGACAACATGACATATGTCTAGTAGCGTTACATGAGGGTGATCAGGCTGGTGACAACATGACATATGTCTAGTAGCGTTACATGAGGGTGATCAGGCTGGTGACAACATGACATATGTCTAGTAGCGTTACATGAGGGTGATCAGGCTGGTGACAACATGACATATGTCTAGTAGAGTTACATGAGGGTGATCAGGCTGGTGACAACATGACATATGTCTAGTAGCGTTACATGAGGGTGATCAGGCTGGTGACAACATGACATATGTCTAGTGGCTTTACATGAGGGTGATCAGGCTGGTGACAACATGACATATGTCTAGTAGCGTTACATTAGGGTGATCAGGCTGACAACATGACATATGTCTAGTGGCTTTACATGAGGGTGATCAGGCTGGTGACAACATGACATATGTCTAGTAGCTTTACATGAGGGTGATCAGGCTGGTGACAACATGACATGTCTAGTAGCGTTACATGAGGGTGATCAGGCTGGTGACAACATGACATATGTCTAGTAGCGTTACATGAGGGTGATCAGGCTGGTGACAAAATGACATATGTCTAGTAGCGTTACATGAGGGTGATCAGGTAGGTCACAACATGACATATGTCTAGTAGAGTTACATGAGGGTGATCAGGCTGGTGACAACATGACATATGTCTAGTAGCGTTACATGAGGGTGATCAGGCTGGTGACAACATAACATATGTCTAGTAGCTTTACATGAGGGTGATCAGGCTGGTGACAACATGACATATGTCTAGTAGCGTTACATGAGGGTGATCAGGCTGGTGACAACATGACATATGTCTAGTAGCGTTACATGAGGGTGATCAGGCTGGTGACAACATGACATATGTCTAGTAGCGTTACATTAGGGTGATCAGGCTGGTGACAACATGACATATGTCTAGTAGCGTTACATGAGGGTGATCAGGCTGGTGACAACATGACATATGTCTAGTAGCGTTACATGAGGGTGATCAGGCTGGTGACAACATAACATATGTCTAGTAGCTTTACATGAGGGTGATCAGGCTGGTGACAACATGACATATGTCTAGTAGTTTTACATGAGGGTGATCAGGCTGGTGACAACATGACATATGTCTAGTAGTTTTACATGAGGGTGATCAGGCTGGTGACAACATGACATATGTCTAGTAGAGTTACATGATGATGAGCAACCTGGTGACAACATGACATATGTCTAGTGGTGTTATATGAGGGTGATCAGGAAGGTGACAACATGACATGTCTAGTGGTGTTATATGAGGGTGATTAGGCTGGTGACAACATGACATGTCTAGTACCGTTACATGATGATGAGCAACCTGGTGACAACATGACATATGTCTAGTGGTGTTATATGAGGGTGATCAGGCAGGTGACAACATGACATGTCTAGTACCGTTACATGATGATGAGCAACCTGGTGACAACATGACATATGTCTAGTGGTGTTGCATAATAATGAGCAACCTGGTGAAAACATGATATATGTCTAGTGGTATTATATAAGGGTGATCAGGAAGGTGACAACATGACATGTCTAGTAGCGTTACAGGAGGGTGAGCAGGCGGGTGACAACATGACATATGTCTAGTAGCATTACATGATAGTGAGCAGGCGGGTGACATGACATATGTCTAGTAGCGTTACATGATGGTGAGCAGGCGGGTGACAACATGACATATGTCTGGTTGGGTTACATGATGGTGAGCAGGCTGGTGACAACATGACATATGTCTGGTTGGGTTACATGATGGTGAGCAGGCTGGTGACAACATGACATATGTCTGGTAGCGTTACATGATGGTGAGCAGGCGGGTGACAACATGACATATGTCTAGTTGGGTTACATGATGGTGAGCAAGCGGGTAACATAACGAGTCTACTAACTTTACATGATGGTGCGTGCAGTGCGGGTAGTACAGTGTGAATGATTACGTATCTCTCTGTACCTTGTCTCTTTTTCGCTGAGTGTTACTTTCTCAGTCAGATAGTCAAACAGCTCCCCCCGCTTCATCCTGCAAGTGCAAAACACAAGAGAGAGATAAGAGGAAACAAAAAGAGAAGAGATAACACCCCAGAAACTGAGCTAAACCAGGAGAAACAGACTGACAGCTCACTCACAGAGAGACTGCAGAGCCTCTTATTCTATACCCTCTCCCCGTGCCCTAAATCATTATACTCACAAGTCAAATACAAGGAATATAAACGTGGAGGATTCATACGAATCAATCAGGGAGACTGCAAGAGAGAAAATCATTGTAAGACAGAGAATAAGGACGCCGATAATCTCAAGCTCTCTAATCTGGATCTAAAACATCTCATCAGTGCTGTGAGGTTAGTCAAACAATTATATAAACGGCAAATGTTGGCTTGAAAGCTATTTATCTTGCTTTACAACAGGGGTCAATAAATCTGTTTAAAATGTAAGAGCCAGAGAGTGGTATTTATATATAGATATATGGAGAATAACCCAAAAAGCTAGAAGCTGGGGTAACGTTCTAGGAGCCAATGGTTCCCTGGCTCCTGGGTTTCTCAAGACCTACTGGTTTCAATACATTTCAATTTTGTGCTCAAAAACCTCAATAAATTGGCACAGAGGACAAGAGCAGAAGGGGAAGAGCAGGCACAGAGGACAAGAGCAGAAGGGGAAGAGCAGGCAAAGAGGACAAGAGCAGAAGGGGAAGAGCAGGCACAGAGGACAAGAGCAGAAGGGGAAGAGCAGGCACAGAGGACAAGAGCAGAAGGGGAAGAGCAGGCACAGAGGACAAGAGCAGAAGGGAAAGAGCAGGCAAAGAGGAGGAGAGCAGAAGGAGAAGATCAGGCACAGAGGAGGAGAGCAGAAGGGGAAGAGCAGGCAAAGAGGACAAGAGCAGAAGGGGAAGAGCAGGCAAAGAGGAGGAGAGCAGAAGGAGAAGATCAGGCACAGAGGACAAGAGCAGAAGGAGAAGAGCAGGCACAGAGGACAAGAGCAGAAGGGGAAGAGCAGGCAAAGAGGACAAGAGCAGAAGGGGAAGAGCAGGCAAAGAGGACAAGAGCAGAAGGGGAAGAGCAGGCACAGAGGACAAGAGCAGAAGGGGAAGAGCAGGCACAGAGGACAAGAGCAGAAGGGGAAGAGCAGGCACAGAGGACAAGAGCAGAAGGGGAAGAGCAGGCACAGAGGACAAGAGCAGAAGGGGAAGAGCAGGCAAAGAGGACAAGAGAAGGCAAAGTGGACAAGAACAGAAGGGCAAGAGCAGGCACAGAGGAGGACAGCAGAAGGGGAAGAGCAGGCAAAGAGGACAAGAGCAGAAGGGGAAGAGAAGGCACAGAGGACAAGAACAGAAGGGCAAGAGCAGGCACAGAGGACAAGAGCAGAAAGGGAAGAGCAGGCACAGAAGAAGACAAGAGCAGAAGGGGAAGAGCAGGCAAAGAGGACAAGAGCAGAAGAGGAAGTGAAGGCACAGAGGACAAGAGCAGAAGAGGAAATGAAGGCACAGAGGACAAGAGCAGAAGAGGAAGAGAAGACAAAGAGGACAAGAGCAGAAGAGGAAGAGCAGGCACAGAGGAAAATAACAGAAGGGGAAGAGCAGGCAACAAAGACAAGAGCAGAAGGGGAAGATCAGGCACAGAGGAGGAGAGCAGAAGGGGAAGAGCAGGCACAGAGGACAAGAGCAGAAGGGGAAGAGCAGGCACAGAGGACAAGAGCAGGAGGGGAAGAGCCGGCTTAGAGGACAAGAGCAGAAGGGGAAGAGCAGGCACAGAGGACAAGAGCAGAAGGGGAATAGCAGGCACAGAGGACAAGAGCAGGAGGGGAAGAGCCGGCATAGAGGACAAGAGCAGAAGGGGAAGAGCAGGCACAGAGGAGGAGAGCAGAAGAGGAAGAGCAGGCACAGAGGACAAGAGCAGAAGGGGAAGAGCAGGCACAGAGGACAAGAGCAGAAGGGGAAGAGCAGGCACAGAGGAGAGAGCAGGCACAGAGGAGAGAGCAGGCACAGAGGACAGAGCAGGCACAGAGGACAAGAGCAGAAGAGCAGGCACAGAGGACAAGAGCAGAAGGGGAAGAGCAGGCACAGAGGACAAGAGCAGGAGGGGAAGAGCCGGCATAGAGGACAAGAGCAGAAGAGGAAGAGCAGGCACAGAGGAAGAGAAGGCAAAGAGGACAAGAGCAGAAGAGGAAGTGAAGGCACAGAGGACAAGAGCAGAAGAGGAAGAGAAGACAAAGAGGACAAGAGCAGAAGAGGAAGAGCAGGCACAGAGGAAAAGAGCAGGAGAGAAGATCGGGCACAGAGGAGAAGAACAGAAGGGGAAGAGCAGGCAACAAAGACAAGAGCAGAAGGGGAAGATCAGGCACAGAGGAGGAGAGCAGAAGGGGAAGAGCAGGCACAGAGGACAAGAGCAGAAGGGGAAGAGAAGGCACAGAGGACAAGGGCAGAAGGGGGAAGAGCAGGCACAGAGGAGAAGAGCAGAAGGGCAAGAGCAGGCACAGAGGACAAGGGCAGAAGGGGAAGAGCAGGCACAGAGGACAAGGGCAGAAGGGGAAGAGCAGGCACAGAGGAGAAGAGCAGAAGGGGAAGAGCAGGCACAGAGGACAAGAGCAGAAGGGGAAGATCAGGCACAGAGGACAAGAGCAGAAGGGGAAGATCTGCCACAGTGGACAAGAGCAGAAGGGGAAGATCTGCCACAGTGGACAAGAGCAGAAGGGGAAGATCAAGCACAGAGGAGGAGAGCAGAAGGGGAAGAGCAGGCACAGAGGAGGGGAACAGAAGGGGAAGAGCAGAGAAAGAGGACAAGAGCAGAAGAGGAAGATCAGGCACAGAGGACAAGAGCAGAAGGGGAAGAGCAGGCACAGAGGACAAGAGCAGAAGGGGAAGAGCAGGCAAAGAGGACAAGAGCAGAAGGGGAAGAGCAGGCACAGAGGACAAGAGCAGAAGGGGAAGAGCAGGCACAGAGGACAAGAGCAGAAGGGGAAGAGCAGGCACAGAGGACAAGAGCAGAAGGGAAAGAGCAGGCAAAGAGGAGGAGAGCAGAAGGAGAAGATCAGGCACAGAGGAGGAGAGCAGAAGGGGAAGAGCAGGCAAAGAGGACAAGAGCAGAAGGGGAAGAGCAGGCAAAGAGGAGGAGAGCAGAAGGAGAAGATCAGGCACAGAGGACAAGAGCAGAAGGGGAAGAGCAGGCACAGAGGACAAGAGCAGAAGGGGAAGAGCAGGCACAGAGGACAAGAGCAGAAGGGGAAGAGCAGGCACAGAGGACAACAGCAGAAGGGGAAGAGCAGGCACAGAGGACAAGAGCAGAAGGGGAAGAGCAGGCACAGAGGACAAGAGCAGAAGGGGAAGAGCAGGCACAGAGGACAAGAGCAGAAGGGGAAGAGCAGGCACAGAGGACAAGAGCAGAAGGGGAAGAGCAGGCACAGAGGACAAAAGCAGAAGGGGAAGAGCAGGCAAAGAGGACAAGAGAAGGCAAAGTGGACAAGAACAGAAGGGCAAGAGCAGGCACAGAGGAGGACAGCAGAAGGGGAAGAGCAGGCAAAGAGGACAACAGCAGAAGGGGAAGAGCAGGCAAAGAGGACAAGAGCAGAAGGGGAAGAGCAGGCACAGAGGACAAGAGCAGAAGGGGAAGAGCAGGCACAGAGGACAAGAGCAGAAGGGCAAGAGCAGGCACAGTGGACAAAAGCAGAAGGGGAAGAGCAGGCAAAGAGGACAAGAGAAGGCAAAGTGGACAAGAACAGAAGGGCAAGAGCAGGCACAGAGGAGGACAGCAGAAGGGGGAGAGCAGGCAAAGAGGACAAGAGCAGAAGGGGAAGAGAAGGCACAGAGGACAAGAACAGAAGGGCAAGAGCAGGCACAGAGGACAAGAGCAGAAAGGGAAGAGCAGGCACAGAGGACAAGAGCAGAAGAGGAAGATCAGACACAGAGGACAAGAGCAGAAGGGGAAAAGCAGGCACAGAGGACAAGAGCAGAAGGGGAAGATCAGGCACAGAGGAAAAGAGCAGGAGAGAAGATCGGGCACTGAGGAGAAGAACAGAAGGGGAAGAGCAGGCACATAGGACAAGAGCAGAAGGGGGAAGATCAGGCACAGAGGAGGAGAGCAGAAGGGGAAGAGCAGGCAAAGAGGACAAGAGCAGAAGAGGAAGTGAAGGCACTGAGGACGAGAGCAGAAGAGGAAGAGAAGATAAAGAGGACAAGAGCAGAAGAGGAAGAGCAGACACAGAGGAAAAAAGCAGGAGAGAAGATCGGGCACAGAGGACAAGAGCAGAAGGGGAAGATCAGGCACAGAGGAGGAGAGCAGAAGGGGAAGAGCAGGCACAGAGGACAAGGGCAGAAGGGGCAGAGCAGGCACAGAGGACAAGAGCAGAAGGGGAAGAGCAGGCACAGAGGACAAGAGCAGAAGGGGAAGAGCAGGCACAGAGGACAAGGGCAGAAGGGGAAGATCAGACACAAAGGACAAGGGCAGAAGGGGAAGAGCAGGCACATAGAACAGAGCAGGCACAGAGGAGAAGAGCAGAAGGGGAAGAGCAGGCACAGAGTACAAGAGCAGAAGGGGAAGAGCAGGCACAGAGGAAGAGAAGGCAAAGAGGACAAGAGCAGAAGAGGAAGTGAAGGCACAGAGGACAAGAGCAGAAGAGGAAGAGAAGACAAAGAGGACAAGAGCAGAAGAGGAAGAGCAGGCACAGAGGAAAAGAGCAGGAGAGAAGATCGGGCACAGAGGAGAAGAACAGAAGGGGAAGAGCAGGCAACAAAGACAAGAGCAGAAGGGGAAGATCAGGCACAGAGGAGGAGAGCAGAAGGGGAAGAGCAGGCACAGAGGACAAGAGCAGAAGGGGAAGAGAAGGCACAGAGGACAAGGGCAGAAGGGGAAAGAGCAGGCACAGAGGAGAAGAGCAGAAGGGGAAGAGCAGGCACAGAGGAGAAGAGCAGAAGGGCAAGAGCAGGCACAGAGGACAAGGGCAGAAGGGGAAGAGCAGGCACAGAGGACAAGGGCAGAAGGGGAAGAGCAGGCACAGAGGAGAAGAGCAGAAGGGGAAGAGCAGGCACAGAGGACAAGAGCAGAAGGGGAAGATCAGGCACAGAGGACAAGAGCAGAAGGGGAAGATCTGCCACAGTGGACAAGAGCAGAAGGGGAAGATCTGCCACAGTGGACAAGAGCAGAAGGGGAAGATCAGGCACAGAGGAGGAGAGCAGAAGGGGAAGAGCAGGCACAGAGGACAAGGGCAGAAGGCGAGGAGCAGGCACAGAGGAGGGGAACAGAAGGGGAAGAGCAGAGAAAGAGGACAAGAGCAGAAGAGGAAGATCAGGCACAGAGGACAAGAGCAGAAGGGGAAGAGCAGGCACAGAGGACAAGAGCAGAAGAGGAAGATCAGACACAGAGGACAAGAGCAGAAGGGGAAAAGCAGGCACAGAGGACAAGAGCAGAACGGGAAGATCAGGCACAGAGGAAAAGAGCAGGAGAGAAGATCGGGCACTGAGGAGAAGAGCAGAAGGGGGAAGATCAGGCACAGAGGAGGAGAGCAGAAGGGGAAGAGTAGGCAAAGAGGACAAGAGCAGAAGAGGAAGTGAAGGCACAGAGGACAAGAGCAGAAGAGGAAGTGAAGGCACAGAGGACGAGAGCAGAAGAGGAAGAGAAGATAAAGAGGACAAGAGCAGAAGAGGAAGAGCAGACACAGAGGAAAAAAGCAGGAGAGAAGATCGGGCACAGAGGACAAGAGCAGAAGGGGAAGATCAGGCACAGAGGAGGAGAGCAGAAGGGGAAGAGCAGGCACAGAGGACAAGGGCAGAAGGGGCAGAGCAGGCACAGAGGACAAGAGCAGAAGGGGAAGAGCAGGCACAGAGGACAAGAGCAGAAGGGGAAGAGCAGGCACAGAGGACAAGGGCAGAAGGGGAAGATCAGACACAAAGGACAAGGGCAGAAGGGGAAGAGCAGGCACATAGAACAGAGCAGGCACAGAGGAGAAGAGCAGAAGGGGAAGAGCAGGCACAGAGTACAAGAGCAGAAGGGGAAGAGCAGGCACAGAGGACAAGAGCAGGAGGGGAAGAGCAGGCACAGAGGACAAGAGTAGAAGGGGAAGATTAGGCACAGAGGACAGAAAAGGCCCAGAGGACAAGAGCAGACGCGGAAGAGCAGGCACATAGGACAAGAGCAGAAGCGGAAGAGCAGGCACAGAGGACAAGAGCAGAAGGGGAAGAGCAGGAACAGAGGACAAGAGCAGAAGCGGAAGAGCAGGCACAGAGGACAAGGGCATAAGGGGAAGAGCAGGCACAGAGGACAGAGCAGGCACAGAGGACAAGAGCAGAAGGGCAAGAACAGGCACAGAGGACTAGAGCAGAAGGGGAAGATTAGGCACAGAGGACAGAGAAGGCCCAGAGGACAAGAGCAGAAGGGGAAGAGCAGGCACAGAGGACTAGAGCAGAAGGGGAAGATCAGGAACAGAGGACTAGAGCAGAAGGGGAAGATCAGGCACAGAGGACAAGAGCAGAAGGGGAAGAGCAGGCACAGAGGACAAGAGCAGGCGCAGAACACAAGAGCAGAAGGGGAAGAGCAGGCACAGAGGAGGGGAGCAGAAGGGGAAGAGCAGGCACAGAGGACAAGAGCAGAGGGGGAAGAGCAGGCACAGAGGAGGGGAGCAGAAGGGGAAGAGCAGGCACCGAGGACAAGAGCAGAGGGGGAAGAGCAGGCACAGAGGAGGGGAGCAGAAGGGGAAGAGCAGGCACAGAGGAGGGGAGCAGAAGGGGAAGAGCAGGCACAGAGGACAAGAGCAGAAGGGAAAAAGCAGGCAAAGAGGACATGAACAGAAGGGGAAGAGCAGGCACAGAGGAGGAGAGCAGAAGGGGAAGAGCAGGCACAGAGGAGGACAGAAGAAGGGAAGAGCAGGCAAAGAGGACAGAGAAGGCCCAGAGGACAAGAGCAGAAGGGTAAGATCAGGCACACAGGACAAGAGCAGAAGGGGAAGAGCAGGCACAGAGGACAAGAGCAGAAGGGGAAGAGCAGGCACAGAAGACAAGAGCAGAAGGGGAAGAGCAGGCAAAGAGGAAGAGAAGGCAAAGAGGACAAGAGCAGAAGAGGAAGAGAAGACAAAGAGGACAAGAGCAGAAGAGGAAGATCAGGCACAGAGGAAAAGAGCAGGAGAGAAGATCGGGCACAGAGGAGAAGAACAGAAGGGGAAGAGCAGGCACAGAGGAGGAGAGCAGAAGGGGAAGAGCAGGCACAGAGGACAAGAGCAGAAGGGGAAGAGCAGGCACAGAGGACAAGAGCAGAAGGGGAAGAGCAGGCACAGAGGAAGAGAAGGCAAAGAGGACAAGAGCAGAAGAGGAAGAGAAGACAAAGAGGACAAGAGCAGAAGAGGAAGAGAAGACAAAGAGGACAAGAGCAGAAGAGGAAGATCAGGCACAGAGGAAAAGAGCAGGAGAGAAGATCGGGCACAGAGGAGAAGAGCAGGAGGACAAGAGCCGGCATAGAGGACAAGAGCAGAAGGGGAAGAGCAGGCGCAGAGGACAAGAGCAGGAGGGGAAGAGCTGGCATAGAGGACAAGAGCAGAAGGGGAAGAGCCGGCATAGAGGACAAGAGAAGAAGGGGAAGAGCAAGCACAGAAGACAAGAGCAGAAGAGCAGGCACAGAAGACAAGAGCAGAAGGGGAAGAGCAGGCACAGAAGACAAGAGCAGAAGAGCAGGCACAGAAGACAAGAGCAGAAGGGTAAGAGCAGGCACAGAGGACAAAAGCAGAAGGGGAAGAGCAGGCAAAGAGGACAAGAGAAGGCAAAGCGGACAAGAACAGAAGGGCAAGAACAGGCAAAGAGGACAAGAGCAGAAGGGGAAGAGCAGGCACAGAGGAGGACAGCAGAAGGGGAAGAGCAGGCAAAGAGGACAAGAGCAGGCACAGAGGAGGAGAGCAGAAGAGGAAGAGCAGGCACAGAGGACAAGAGCAGAAGGGGAAGAGCAGGCACAGAGGAGGACAGCAGAAGGGGAAGAGCAGGCACAGAGGACAGAGCAGGCACAGAGGAGGAGAGCAGAAGAGGAAGAGCAGGCACAGAGAACAAGAGCAGAAGGGGAAGAGCAGGCACAGAGGACAGAGCAGGCACAGAGCACAAGAGCAGAAGGGGAAGAGCAGGCACAGAGGACAAGAGTAGAAGGGGAAGATTAGGCACAGAGGACAGAAAAGGCCCAGAGGACAAGAGCAGACGCGGAAGAGCAGGCACATAGGACAAGAGCAGAAGCGGAAGAGCAGGCACAGAGGACAAGAGCAGAAGGGGAAGAGCAGGAACAGAGGACAAGAGCAGAAGCGGAAGAGCAGGCACAGAGGACAAGGGCATAAGGGGAAGAGCAGGCACAGAGGACAGAGCAGGCACAGAGGACAAGAGCAGAAGGGCAAGAACAGGCACAGAGGATAAGAGCAGATGGGGAAGATTAGGCACAGAGGACAGAGAAGGCCCAGAGGACAAGAGCAGAAGGGGAAGAGCAGGCACAGAGGACTAGAGCAGAAGGGGAAGATCAGGAACAGAGGACTAGAGCAGAAGGGGAAGATCAGGCACAGAGGACAAGAGCAGAAGGGGAAGAGCAGGCACAGAGGACAAGAGCAGGCGCAGAACACAAGAGCAGAAGGGGAAGAGCAGGCACAGAGGAGGGGAGCAGAAGGGGAAGAGCAGGCACAGAGGACAAGAGCAGAGGGGGAAGAGCAGGCACAGAGGAGGGGAGCAGAAGGGGAAGAGCAGGCACCGAGGACAAGAGCAGAGGGGGAAGAGCAGGCACAGAGGAGGGGAGCAGAAGGGGAAGAGCAGGCACAGAGGAGGGGAGCAGAAGGGGAAGAGCAGGCACAGAGGACAAGAGCAGAAGGGAAAAAGCAGGCAAAGAGGACATGAACAGAAGGGGAAGAGCAGGCACAGAGGAGGAGAGCAGAAGGGGAAGAGCAGGCACAGAGGAGGACAGAAGAAGGGAAGAGCAGGCAAAGAGGACAGAGAAGGCCCAGAGGACAAGAGCAGAAGGGTAAGAGCAGGCACACAGGACAAGAGCAGAAGGGGAAGAGCAGGCACAGAGGACAAGAGCAGAAGGGGAAGAGCAGGCACAGAAGACAAGAGCAGAAGGGGAAGAGCAGGCAAAGAGGAAGAGAAGGCAAAGAGGACAAGAGCAGAAGAGGAAGAGAAGACAAAGAGGACAAGAGCAGAAGAGGAAGATCAGGCACAGAGGAAAAGAGCAGGAGAGAAGATCGGGCACAGAGGAGAAGAACAGAAGGGGAAGAGCAGGCACAGAGGAGGAAAGCAGAAGGGGAAGAGCAGGCACAGAGGACAAGAGCAGAAGGGGAAGAGCAGGCACAGAGGACAAGAGCAGAAGGGGAAGAGCAGGCACAGAGGAAGAGAAGGCAAAGAGGACAAGAGCAGAAGAGGAAGAGAAGACAAAGAGGACAAGAGCAGAAGAGGAAGAGAAGACAAAGAGGACAAGAGCAGAAGAGGAAGATCAGGCACAGAGGAAAAGAGCAGGAGAGAAGATCGGGCACAGAGGAGAAGAGCAGGAGGACAAGAGCCGGCATAGAGGACAAGAGCAGAAGGGGAAGAGCAGGCGCAGAGGACAAGAGCAGGAGGGGAAGAGCTGGCATAGAGGACAAGAGCAGAAGGGGAAGAGCCGGCATAGAGGACAAGAGAAGAAGGGGAAGAGCAAGCACAGAAGACAAGAGCAGAAGAGCAGGCACAGAAGACAAGAGCAGAAGGGGAAGAGCAGGCACAGAAGACAAGAGCAGAAGAGCAGGCACAGAAGACAAGAGCAGAAGGGTAAGAGCAGGCACAGAGGACAAAAGCAGAAGGGGAAGAGCAGGCAAAGAGGACAAGAGAAGGCAAAGCGGACAAGAACAGAAGGGCAAGAACAGGCAAAGAGGACAAGAGCAGAAGGGGAAGAGCAGGCACAGAGGAGGACAGCAGAAGGGGAAGAGCAGGCAAAGAGGACAAGAGCAGGCACAGAGGAGGAGAGCAGAAGAGGAAGAGCAGGCACAGAGGACAAGAGCAGAAGGGGAAGAGCAGGCACAGAGGAGGACAGCAGAAGGGGAAGAGCAGGCACAGAGGACAGAGCAGGCACAGAGGAGGAGAGCAGAAGAGGAAGAGCAGGCACAGAGAACAAGAGCAGAAGGGGAAGAGCAGGCACAGAGGACAGAGCAGGCACAGAGCACAAGAGCAGAAGGGGAAGAGCAGGCACAGAGGACAAGAGCAGAAGGGGAATAGCATGCACAGAGGACAAGGGCAGAAGGGGGAGAGCAGGCACAGAGGACAAGAGCAGGCAAAGAGGACAAGTGCAGGAGGAGAGGAGCAGGCACAGAGGAAAAGAGCAGAAGGGGAAGATCAGGCAAAGAGGAAAAGAGCAGAAGGGGAAGATCAGGCAAAGAGGAAAAGAGCAGAAGGGGAAGATCAGGCAAAGAGGAAAAGAGCAGAAGGGGAAGAGCAGGCACAGAGGAGAGCAGAAGGGGAAGAGCAGGCACAGAGGACAAGAGCAGAAGGGGAAGAGCAGGCAAAGAGGACAAGAGCAGAAGGGGAAGAGCAGGCAAAGAGGACAAGAGCAGAAGGGGAAGACCAGGCACAGAGGACAAGAGCAGAAAGGAGAAGAGAATACAAGGACAACGAGAGCGGAAGGGGAAGAAAATGCACAAGAAAGCATGGATATCGAGATCGGCAGGAAGGTGAGAGTGTGAGGAGGTAGAGAGAATGGGGGAGGAAGTGAAAGTGATAAGGGGGGGGAGAATCATGTAAGGAGAAGACAACACTAGGATGGGGAGGTGTGCGCACTGATGGAGCAGAGCACACTCACTTATAGACGGATGATGAGACACGTGTTTAAGGATCTCCATCTCCTTGGCAGTGCTCGTCCTCACTTCTCTCAGCTGTTCTGGGCTGAGTCTCTCTGGAGTAACCTCTATAATCTTCACAGCAAACTGGCGCCCAGTCTCTCTGTGTATACATCGCCGAACTGTGCTGGAGATGCCCCTGAAAGGGAAAAAAAGGTGGTGTTACTATTTTATGCAAACCATGTGCATTCAACAATGTGATGTCACAACAACAAAGCCCTTTATTGTATATATAAATGTTACATCATGTGATAGATCAGACTGACGTGCTGAGACACCTGACACGGCGTGTGATCTAATGGCATGTAATTCTTTGTGTAATCTAACAAACAGACACCTGATGCAGCATGCGTTCTAGTGGCGTGTAAGGCTTTGTGTAATGCAGCATGTGATCTAGTGGTGTGTAAGGCTTTGTGTAATGCAGCATGTGATCTAGTGGTGTGTAAGGCTTTGTGTAATGCAGCATGTGATCTGGTGGTGTGTAAGGCTTTGTGTAATGCAGCATGTGATCTAGTGGTGTGTAAGGCTTTGTGTAATGCAGCATGTGATCTAGTGGTGTGTAAGGCTTTGTGTAATGCAGCATGTGATCTAGTGGTGTGTAAGGCTTTGTGTAATGCAGCATGTGATCTAGTGGTGTGTAAGGCTTTGTGTAATGCAGCATGTGATCTAGTGGTGTGTAAGGCTTTGTGTAATGCAGCATGTGATCTAGTGGTGTGTAAGGCTTTGTGTAATGCAGCATGTGATCTAGTGGTGTATAAGGCTTTGTGTAATGCAGCATGTGATCTAGTGGTGTGTAAGGCTTTGTGTAATGCAGCATATGATCTAGTGGTGTATAAGGCTTTGTGTAATGCAGCATGTGATCTAGTGGTGGGTAAGGCTTTGTGTAATGCAGCATGTGATCTAGTGGTGTATAAGGCTTTGTGTAATGCAGCATGTGATCTAGTGGTGTGTAAGGCTTTATGTAATGCAGCATGTGATCTAGTGGTGGGTAAGGCTTTGTGTAATGCAGCATGTGATCTAGTGGTGTGTAAGGCTTTGTGTAATGCAGCATCTGATCTAGTGGTGTGTAAGGCTTTGTGTAATGCAGCATGTGATCTAGTGGTGTGTAAGGCTTTGTGTAATGCAGCATGTGATCTAGTGGTGTGTAAGGCTTTGTGTAATGCAGCATGTGATCTAGTGGTGTGTAAGGCTTTGTGTAATGCAGCATGTGATCTAGTGGTGTGTAAGGCTTTGTGTAATGCAGCATGTGATTTAGTGGTGGGTAAGGCTTTGTGTAATGCAGCATGTGATCTAGTGGTGGGTAAGGCTTTATGTAATGCAGCATGTGATCTAGTGGTGGGTAAGGCTTTGTGTAATGCAGCATGTGATCTAGTGGTGTGTAAGGCTTTGTGTAATGCAGCATGTGATCTAGTGGTGTGTAAGGCTTTGTGTAATGCAGCATGTGATTTAGTGGTGGGTAAGGCTTTGTGTAATGCAGCATGTGATCTAGTGGTGGGTAAGGCTTTATGTAATGCAGCATGTGATCTAGTGGTGGGTAAGGCTTTGTGTAATGCAGCATGTGATCTAGTGGTGGGTAAGGCTTTATGTAATGCAGCATGTGATCTAGTGGTGGGTAAGGCTTTGTGTAATGCAGCATGTGATCTAGTGGTGTAATGCAGCATGTGATTATATTATATATATATATATATATATATATATATATATATATATATATATAGTTGAGTTTCAGAGTTCAGCGCACATAGAATGGAGAAAAACAAAAACAAACCTAAATTATGGTGCAGTATGTCAGTACTAGGCAATCAAAAACTAAATGTGAGATTTAAATGTGCTCACCTTGTTTAACCTCAAACATGTGAGGTATGTTGGAAGCATGGCGGGGATGTAATCCCTATCTGTGGTAAAGATGTTTCCAGCTGGTATGCAGAAACTTTTAGCAGGTGGAAATCTTGATATCCCTGGAGTAGAAATGTGTTGGTATTTCAGACAAACTTCTCCTCTCACATCTCAATTGATCTCATAGTATGTAAACTGAGCACTAATTGGTTAAGGTTTGCATACATAAAGTTTATACCATACTCCAGAGAGGAGAAGCCTTTCAAGTATAAAGAAGGGGGAAAAAAATAAACAGCAACAAGGAAAGAAATCCAGCAAAAAGAATTAAAGTGTCTCTACCTAACTCCAGAAAGGAGAAGTTTGTCTGAAATACCAACATATTTCTACTCCAGGGATATCAAGATTTCCACCTGCTAAAAGTTTCTGCATACCAGCTGGAAACATCTTTACCACATATAGGGATTACATCCCCTCCATGCTTCCAACATACTTCACATGTTTGAGGTTAAACAAGGTGAGCACATTTAAATCTCACGTTTAGTTTTTGATTGCCTAGTACTGACATACTGCATCATAATTTGGTTTTGTTTTTCTCCATTCAATGTGCGCTGAACTCTGAAACTCAACTCCATACCTTTTTCCTTCACATTCCATTTGATGATAGTGGAATATTCAAAAACTAGCTGCCATTGAAATCAGTGGAGGCTCCTCCATATGTGCACTGTCGCACGTGAACCCCCAGGGGGCAGAGGAGGGGGGGAAATGAGCAGAAGAGAAAAAAAAAATTATGAAAATATTTATTTTTATTTATATTATTTTATATTATATTTATTAATAAATGTATTATTTTCCTGTGTGCTGTCTGTGTCTGTGAGACTGTGCAGTGTAACTATCATCATGCATATATTAGGCTGAAACCTGAAAGTGGAAAGGGCTGTTTTGCCTATACTTCTATGTATCGCACATGCTGTGCAGTGCGATACATAGAAGTATAGGCAAAAGCACTTTCCACTTTAAAACTGCATTGACTGCAGCGCCACCTACAGGCCAGCCCACAGCCTTCCTGTTCGCACAGCTCTTAGTGTGTGGGAGCCAGCTGTCACGTGACACTCGCACACTAAGAGCTGAGCTGACTAGAGATTCTCCTACCTAACTGAGCTCTGTACTACAAAGTCCAGCATACATTGCGGAGTTTCCAGGAAGTACAGTGGCCATATTGGATCCCATTGAGATCGCTCCTGATTGAATCAATTGATTCATAAGCAAGCAGATTGCGAGACGACTGGTGGCAGAAGCATTCACCAAAGCATTATGGCTGCGATTGATGTAGAGAGGGCTTCTGTAAGTACCCATTATGCTAAATATAAATGTACCGCAAAGGCAGGGGTAGCAGTCACCCATGTTTAATCCAACCTCTGAAGGAGCGGAGCTGGCAGCTGAATTAACTTTCTATAAGTTGTTATATGAGTACTACTAGAAAGTTAATTCAGCTGCCAGCTCCGCTCCTTCAGAGGTTGGATTAAACATGGGTGACTGCTACCCCTGCCTTTGCGGTAAACTACATTTCCCATATTGTATAGGAAATTGAGCCTGCACAAGTGCAAAGGCGCCACCTACAGACCACCCTTTTGCAGCTTCTTTTGAAGTTCATCGTAAATGCTAGCCGGCAAGTAGTTTATTTTATTTATTGTGAAATGATATAACACTACCCCAGCTCTGTATTACTAAGGCCCAGATGGCAGCTATGCACTGAGAACACAGTACAGCAACCGGACTACCCACGCTGTACCTGCCTGAGCCCGCACACACAGCCTGCCGCACCTTCGTCATCATTGGGCAATGCTGAGGTGACACAGTGGGTCACGGGTGTAAAAATTGCACACTCTGAACTGGTTTGCCCTGTGCTGTGAGGCTTACTGTAGTCAAGGAGTACTGGGCACTGAGAGGCTGGCAGCGGCCAGACAGGAGCAGCTGTAGCAGGAAGCAGAGGGAGAGATGCAGTGCACTGGAGGTCTGTACCTAAGGGCTCACTGGGGTGGCTGACAGGTGTCATGGCACTTGCAGGAAGAGGGTTGTCGTGTCTTACATATTTCTCAGATAGTTGCAGCTGTACCCACTGTGCCAGACAACATGCAGTATTAAACACTAACCTTACAGTGCCAGTGTGTTATGTATATGTATATATAGATCTGTGTCTGCAGTGCATTTACTTTCTAAGATTTTTTTCTAAGATTTGTTGGCATTTTTTATTAGAAATCATCATTTTATATACATAAATTATATGTATTTCGTTTTATTTATGCTGAGAAAAGGAACATACTTTTCAAAACATTGAATACCTATATTTAGAATGTGAGTGTATACATAAATAAGATAAAAGTATAATATAATATATATATATAAAATATATGTATATATATATGTGTATATATATATATATATATATATATATATATATATATATATATATATATATATATATATATATATATATGTCAGGCTTACTGCTGCAGGGCATATCGTTGTGCCTGTTCCTTTAAATCACAAACTCTGTTTAACAACTTTCCCTATAAAACCTCTAACCTACTATACTACATTGCTTGTTATGACCGTCTGCCACCCACTGGTAGCTAAACGGTATTATCCTGAGCCTTACCTGTTTCCCTGCTTCTGACTGAAACTTGCCTGCTCAATCTCTCACAGTTTACCGGATCTACTTTTCATCACTCCGCGGTGACGTCACATGCTGTCCACGGAGTTACCTGAGCCCTGATCAAGCTCTCTACACCGGACCAGCTTATTCTCCAGTGGGCTTCCTAAACCGGATTCCAGACCCCTCTCAAGGGAATAACTTCCCACTCAGGTACCATAAAAGCATCAGTTGTTATGAGATGTTTTCGTCTGCTACCGCTATTCACTGTGCAGTACACTCCAAAGAGCAACTTGTCAGTTTCCTCTAAGCCGTGCACATTATTCTTAACCTCTCTAAACTTTGTACATATATATATATACCTTAGTTGTACAACAATAATATACTTCATAGCTATGCTTTATGATATTTATATTACAAGGTTCTATTTATAATGTTTGCTTTTTATTTTGGGATTCATTGTGAGATACACTGCTATATAAAAACCAGTGTTAGTAACAAACACATGTGATAGCAATAGTGTCTCCTCACTTATTTCCCCTAACATTAATCTTGCCGACTGTTTAATCTGCTGTCTGACACTATCACTGTTGATAGTTTATGTCACACAGCAGTACTTCATTCTGCTACAATTATTCATATATTTTAAGTACATAGTATAGATCTCAGCAGCTGTGGTTCACACAACTTATTATATGAATCTTATCACTTAGCTATCGTATCTGAGTCTGACAATATATATATATATATATATATATATATATATATATATATATATATATAATACTGCGGCTGCCCCAGTGACAGGACTCTTGTACCCAGTATATATATATAAAATGGGCGGAGCCATCTGAGGGGCGGGGCTAGTGCTCCCCCATCTTCAAAAGTCACCAGCCGCCACTGATTGAAATATACCAGGAGGAACTATTTAGAGCAAAATAACCATTTGTAACGTACACAGCGCAGATCAAGAAACACCCAAGCAACACTTTCTATCTCTCTATATATATATATATATATATATATATATATAATTTGTATTATTAAGTTATTAAATAAACTACAAAAGAAGAAAACAAACGGACATCCCAGGTAAGAATTAAAAATCTCTTTAATGATCCAACTTCAGTTAATATTATATAAACTACAGACACATACAACTCTATAGGTGCCAGAGATATTATATTATTAGGTACCTACTACATGACCTGTCAATCACAAGTTATTATATAAATTACAGACACATAAAACTCTATAGGTGCCAGACATATTATATTATTAGGTACCTACTACATGACCTGTCAATCACAAGTTATTATATAAATTACAGACACATACAACTCTATAGGTGCCAGACATATTATATTATTAGGTACCTACTACATGACCTGTCAATCACAAGTTATTATATAAACTACAGAGACATACAACTCTATAGGTGCCAGACATATTATATTGTTAGGTACCTACTACATGACCTGTCAATCACAAGTTATTATATAAACTACAGACACATACAACTCTATAGGTGCCAGACCCAGATGCAGAACTTTTTTTCACTTTCTGCAATCAGATTTTTTAAGTGAAACATTTTCTGCAGCTCAAAGAATGGGCTCAGTCTAAGCTCTGTAAGGTGCACCTTATGAGAAAAAAGGACCAAAAACAGTTTGTAATGAGACGTGTGTGCAGTATTCCAAAAAATGACGTGTTCCAGATGGTGATAGTGATGGATTAGAGTCGAATGGGTGTTCAAATGTATATAAAGTATTTTTTTTTTTTAAAACATAGAAAAAAATATATATGAAGTGGTGAAAAACGTCAAAAAAAACAAAAATGTATCAAAGATACTGTAAAAAACTCCAAAAGATAAAAATTTGATAAATAAGTGAAAAAAAGTTATTATAAGTGTTATTTGTAGATAGTAATCCCTCTGTGGGATGGTGAATTCCTCTTAGGTGATGAGTCGTGTTTTCCTGCTATTAACCTGTAAAACATATAGTAAAATAGTGCAATACAGCTAAAAACAAAGAACAAAAGAATGAAATAAGACTTACCAAAGACTGTCAACGCGTTTCAGCCCTCAATAGTGGGCCTTTATCAAGACTAAAGTACTGGTAATGCCTGGTTACCTTATATAGTGAATATGGTAAGTATATTTTGTCCTTACTTCCTGTAGGGGTAATGTTTGGGCGCAAAAGGTTACCAGAGGACAACCCCTTCCTGTGTTTCATTATTCTATTCCCCATCCTATGAGTTTACATTAACTACCGGAAGTGACGTCATATAACAACATCGCTTCCGTATTTGCTTAGAGGATCGTCAAACATTTAAGCTCATCTGTGACTAGTAGATAAGTGAAAGCTGTTAGGCATATTAAAAAATAATTTAAAGAGATATATTTCTTATTTAGTTCTGCTTTACTTATGTGGAATGTGCGACTCAGAGTATTGTCGGTATTATTGCGAACCAGAAGTGACGTTTCTAGTAAACGGCCGTGTATCAAATATCGCTATAATATGATTAGATTTGTTTTTAAATAATCATGTTAAACACAGAAGCTGGTAATATAATGTACATTAAGTATCATGCCATTTTGTATTCCAGATTGGATTTACCATTACTATACTCCTGTTTCGTTCAAAGTTATTATTGTTATGTTGCCATAGAAAACATACCATTTCTCTGGCATAGGGGCTTTTATATTTGAGTTTTTCATCAAGGATACATGTTGGCAACAATTGAATACATTGCCAGCATATATAAAATCTCTAGGGTTAGAAGCCTGATCTATAATGTTGTGTGAACACATGGGCTGTGGGAGCTACTCTATTATAGCTGATGTATACATTTCTCATATAATTGAATCTGATATAATAGATGAATACAAGGATAGAGAGTGAACAACATTTATGTAATACTTATAGGATAGCTTATTATTATCAACTTACATTATTTCAAATTATTATGTTACCCTGGGAGTGTAGCGTTTCTCTGGCATAGAGGCTTTTATATTCACGTGCAGCATCAAGGGTATGTATAATACAATGCTAACATATGTTGAATTTCCTTCATGTTACGATATTGTACAGACAAGTAAATTACTCAACGTGTTTATAAGAGAGAGAAAAAGAGAGAGAGAGAGAAAGAGAGAGAAAAAAAGAGAGAGAGAAAAAGAGAGAGAGAGAGAGAGAAAAAGAGAGAGAGAGAGAAAAAGAGAGAGAAAAAGAGAGAGAGAAAAAGAGAGAGAGAAAAAGAGAGAGAGAGAGAAAAAGAGAGAGAGAGAGAGAAAAAGAGAGAGAGAGAGAGAGAGAGAGAGAAAGAGAGAGAGAGAGAAAAAGAGAGAGAGAAAAAGAGAGAGAGAAAAAGAGACAGAGAGAGAGAGAGAGAGAGAGAAAGAGAGAGAGAAAAAGAGAGAGAGAAAGAGAGAGAGAAAAAGAGAGAGAGAGAGAAAAAGAGAGAGAAAAAGAGAGAGAGAGAGAAAAAGAGAGAGAGAGAGAAAAAGAGAGAGAGAGAGAGAGAGAAAAAGAGAGAGAGAAAAAGAGAGAGAGAAAAAGAGAGAGAGAAAAAGAGACAGAGAGAGAGAGAGAGAGAGAGAGAGAGAGAGAGAGAGAAAGAGAGAGAGAAAAAGAGAGAGAGGAAAAGAGACAGAGAGAGAGAGAGAGAGAGAGAGAGAGAGAGAGAAAGAGAGAGAGAAAAAGAGAGAGAGAGAGAGAGAGAGAGAGAAAGAGAGAGAGAAAAAGAGAGAGAGAGAGAGAGAGAAAGAGAGAGAGAGAAAGAGAGAGAGAGAGAGAAAAAGAGAGAGAGAGAGAGAGAGAGAGAGAAAGAGAGAGAGAGAGAGAAAAAGAGAGAGAGAAAAAGAGAGAGAGAAAAAGAGAGAGAGAAAAAGAGACAGAGAGAGAGAGAGAGAGAGAGAGAGAGAGAGAGAGAGAGAGAGAGAGAGAGAGAGAGAGAGAGAGAGAGAGAGAGAGAGAGAGAGAGAGAGAGAGAGAGAAAGAGAAAGAGACCTTTAGTGACCTCGATGTTTGCCCTATATATTGTAACCCACATAGGCATTGTATGAGGTATATTACCCCCTTGTCTTGACACCTGATAAGATCTTTAATTTCATATTTAATTTTCGTATTGCTAGAAATAAATTGACTAGCTTTTATCCCGCATTTGCATGCTTTACAGCTCGGGCAGCGGAAAAACCCTTTTATTCTTCTACCTGAGTAATCGCTCTTAGTTTATCTGTTTATTTTTGGTATACTTGGAGCTATAGAATTCCTCAAACTGTTTGTTTTCCGGTAGATGAACCTAGGTTGGTTGGCCAGTTGTTCCCCAATTATATCATCATTTTTAAGAAGTGGCCAATGTTTCTTAAATATCTTCTCGATTATATGTCTGTTTTCACTATACTCAGTGATGATTGGAATATTGATGGTCTCTATGTCTAAGCCTTGAGGAGTTATATCTTTATATCTTAGAAGATCTCTTCTATCTATATTCCTTACTTTATTAATTCTCATATCAAGTGCCTACTCATCGTATCATCTCTCAATAAATCTCTTTTTTAGGGCTATAGCTTGCTCTTCCCATTTCTCTTTGATTTGAGCAATTCTGTTTGATTCTAAGTAGTTGCGCTTTAGGGATATTTGACTTCCACTTTTCGTGGGGACAGCTCAACTTATGTATGTAATTATTACCATCGACTTCTTTAAAAAAAAATGTCGATGTTTCTAATTTCCCGTTTCTGATTTCTATTTTCAAATCTAAAAAGTTTATCTCCTTCTGGCTGTATTCATAAGTAAATTTCAAATTTGCTTCATTTTGGTTCATTACTTTTATAGTATATTTGAGATCTTCTAGTGTGCCTTTCCATATAATAATGATGTAATTTATGTATCTTTGATACAGAACCAGGTCTGCGCTCGCTGGGCAAGAGTCCCAAAAAATATGTTCCCATAACTTGGCGCGAACTTGGTCCCCATCACTGTCCCACATATCTGCCTGTAGTATTTGCCATCATTATTGAAATAATTATGGGTAAGGATATAATTTATACTATCCAAAATGAAGGAACATTGTGTTTTTGGTACATTAGTATCTTTCTGTAGAAAGTAGCCTATGGCATTTATACCTTCTGTGTGTGGAATACTTGTGTAGAGTGACACCACTTCACATGTGGCCATTATGTACTTGTTGTCCCAGGTACTATCTTCTAGGATTCTTAATATATGTGTGGAGTCTCTTAAATACGAAGGGAGGCTCGTAACATATTTTTGTAGGCTTTTATCTACGTATTCAGAAATATTGCATGTCAATGACCCTATACCGGAAATTATTGGTCTTCCCGGGTGGTTAAGTAGAGATTTGTGTATTTTCGGTAGGTAGTAGAACACTGGGGTAATGGGATGTTTCACTCCAATATATCTAAACTCTTTGTCGTTTAGAATCCCCAGTGTTCTAGCTTTTAATAGAATATTGTCAAACTCTTTCTTATAGGCGTTTACTGGGTTGTTATTCAAATGTTGGTATGTGGTGGTGTCACCTAATTTTCTATTACTCTCTTTGTCATAGTCAACTCTGTTTAAAATCACAATGCCTCCTCCTTTATCTGCAGGCTTAATGAAAATATTGTGATTTTTTTTAATGGTGTCAATTTGTGATTTAAAAAGATTATGTTTAAAATTCTTCAATTTATTGTTATTTATGTTTCTAATCTCGTTGCATACTACTGTTTCAAATGTGTCAATAGCATTACCTTTACTATAAAAAGGATTGAATATAGATTTGGGTTTCAAATCTGTATGGGCAAATTGATCTTGTGTTACTTCTGTGCTTTAGCTCCTACCTAGTGAGGAATTATTTTCGGAAGGTGTTTACATGAAGAATCTTTTCAATACTAGTTTCCTTACAAACTCTTTAGTATTCACAAATGTCTGGAATTTATCTAAACCCCTTTATAATGCAAAATTAAGCCCAAAGTTTAGTATTGATTTCTTCTTGTCGGATAACATCTTTGAACTAAGGTTATATGTGCCTTATATATGCCAGACATATTATATTATTATTAGGTCCCTACTACATGACCTGTCAATCACAAGTTATTATATAAATTACAGACACATACAACTCTATAGGTGCCAGACATATAATATTATTAGGACGTTACCTATTACATGACCTGTCAATCACAAGTTATTATATAAACCAGACATATACAAATCTATAGGTGCTAGACATATTATAATATTAGGTACCTATTATATGACCTGTCAGTCACAAATTATTATATAAATTACAGACACATACAACTATATAGGTGCCAGAAATATTATATTATTAGGTCCCTACTACATGACCTGTCAATCACAAGTTATTATATAAACCAGACACATACAACTCTATAGGTGCCAGACATATTATATTATTAGGTCCCTATTGCATGACCTGACAGTCACAAGTTATTATATAAAATAAAAACACATACAACTCTATAGGTGCCAGGCATATTATATTATTAGGTCCCTATTACATGACCTGTCAGTCACAAGTTATTATATAAATTACAGACACATACAACTCTATAGGTGCCAGGCATATTATATTATTAGGTCCCTATTACATGACCTGTCAGTCACAAGTTATTATATAAATTACAGACACATACAACTCTATAGGTGCCAGACATATTATATTATTAGGTACCTATTGCATGACCTGTCAGTCACAAGTTATTATATAAATTACAGAAACATACAACTATATAGGTCCCAGACATATTATATTATTAGGTACCTATTACATGACCTGTCAGTCACAAGTTATTATATAAACCAGACACATACAACTTTATAGGTGCCAGACATATTATATTATTAGGTACCTATTACATGACCTGTCAGTCACAAGTTATTATATAAACCAGACACATACAACTCTATAGGTGCCAGACATATTATATTATTAGGTCCCTATTACATGACCTGTCAGTCACAAGTTATTATATGAATTACAGAAACATACAACTATATAGGTCCCAGACATATTATATTATTAGGTCCCTATTACATGACCTGTCAGTCACACGTTATTATATACATTAGAGACACATACAACTCTATAAGTGCCAGACATATTATATTATTAGGTACCTATTACATGACCTGTCAATCACAAGTTATTATATAAACTACAGACACATACAACTCTATAGGTGCCAGACATATTATATTATTAGGTACCTACTACATGACCTGTCAATCACAAGTTATTATATAAACTACGGACACATACAGCTCTATAGGTGCCAGACATATTATATTATTAGGTACCTATTACATGACCTGTCAGTCACAAGTTATTATATAAACCAGACACATACAACTCTATAGGTGCAAGACATATTATATTATTAGGTACCTATTACATGCCCTGTCAATCACAAGTTATTATATAAACTACAGACACATACAACTCTATAGGTGCAAGACATATTATATTATTAGGTACCTATTACATGCCCTGTCAATCACAAGTTATTATATAAACTACGGACACATACAGCTCTATAGGTGCCAGACATATTATATTATTAGGTACCTATTACATGACCTGTCAGTCACAAGTTATTATATAAACCAGGCACATACAACTGTATAGGTGCCAGACATATTATATTATTAGGTACATATTACATGACCTGTCAATGACAAGTTATTATATAAACTACAGACACATACAACTCTATAGGTGCAAGACATATTATATTATTAGGTACTTATTACATGACCTGTCAGTCACAAGTTATTATATAAATTACAGACACATACAACTCTATAGGTGCCAGACATATTATATTATTAGGTACCTACTACATGACCTGTCAATCACAAGTTATTATATAAATTAGACACATACAACTCTATAGGTGCCAGACATATTATATTATTAGGTCCCTATTACATGACCTGTCAATCACAAGTTATTATATAAACTGAAAACACATACAACTCTATAGGTGCCAGACATATTATATTATTAGGTCCCTATTACATGACCTGTCAATCACAAGTTATTATATAAACTGAAAACACATACAACTCTATAGGTGCCAGACATATTATATTATTAGGTCCCTATTGCATGACCTGCCAGTCACAAGTTATTATATAAACTGAAAACACATACAACTCTATAGGTGCCAGACATATTATATTATTAGGTCCCTATTGCATGACCTGTCAATCACAAGTTATATGCATTACAGACACATACAACTCTATAGGTGCCAGGCATATTATATTATTAGGTACCTATTACATGACCTGTCAATCACAAGTTATTATATAAACCAGACACATACAACTCTATAGGTGCCAGACATATATTATTAGGTACCTATTACATGACCTGTCAGTCACAAGTTATTATATAAATTACACATACAACTAGGGCTGCAACTAACGATTATTTTCATAATCGATTAATCGGCCGATTATTTTTTCGATTAATCGACTAATCGGATTAAAAAAAGAATCAATAATGGTTTCCTATATTTTAAATAAAATCCACATACTGAGTGTTACAAATATAAACTTCTAGGGATGCACCGAAATTTCGGCCGCAGAAAGTTTCGGCCGAAAATTGCATTTTTGGCTGTTTCGGTTTTCGGTTTTTTTGCCTGTTATTTTCGGTAAAATTATTTTGTAGCATATTTCAAATTTGATGCTAGCCTATAGCTGCTGTTTAAGTTTATTACTTTACTTACTGTTCTGCATATAATGAGTTTTCTAGGACTATAATTGGTAAAAAAAAAACCCTGTTAAATATGATTATGTTACATAGAACTAAATGAAGAATAATACAGTATATTGATATTTATAATTGTTTTAAGTAGGGATGCACCAAAATTTTGGTCACAGAAACATTTTGGCCGAAAATGGTATTCTTTTTTGCCTGTTTTTTTTTTTTCTTGACTCTAATTATGCAAAAACAAAACAAAAAAAAAACACTAAAAAAAATAAATTTGAAAATAATTTGAAAAAATACATTTTCGGTATCAGTTTCGGTTTTCGGCCAAGTGCATCCTGGATTTTCGGATTCGGTTTCGGTCCAGAATTTCCATTTCGGTGCATCACTATAAACTTCAGACTAAAACTTTACATTAACACAACTGTTTGTCCAATTTTTAAGCATCAGAGAACAGTTTTATAATTAAACAAAACAAAACCTGTTTGAAAAGAGGTAGAACTAGAGACTATCACTGTTAATAACATTCTGTTATTCACTCTTTCAGAAACTTTGCATTGAAATGCAAAAATCTCAACATGTCCACATGCTTCTGACTAAGGCTGGTTCTCTGTTTGCAGCTATATTTCCTGCAGCAGAGAAAAGGCACTAAGATGGTGTTGAGGTGCTTGAGATGTATAAGTAGGGTTTTGCCAATTTCACCAAAGTGGGATATTTATCTTTGTTAGCTCTTCACCAATGCAAAGGGTTTTTCACCTTGGCAAGGGGCCTCTCAATAAAGTAACCCTTGACTTCATTCTTACATAAAAAAATATCTTGAATATCTATATGCAATGGTAAATAACCAGCTATAATGTTAGGGGGAAATATCTAGTCCGCTCTAAAAATAAGATATATACATATAGATTGAATCTGGTACATATCACAATATATTAAAAATATAAAAAAAACAATAAAAAACAAATCAAACGCGCTAAGGACTTTATATCAATAACAGGACAAAGCCTTACACATTTATTTATACAGTACATATAATCAGCAATAACAAGCAATACGCTAATAATTGTGCAAACAGATAATAGTGCACATCAATTTAAATAACTCCCATCAATCTAGGGGCTAGGTGTAAATAACAAGCTTGGCACTATATCATGAAAAGCATAGTTCCAAATCACCTGATTTAATATAAACAATCCAAATGATGACTATTATATCTGGGTTGCACATAAGCCAGGGGTAGTTGTAAACTTATACCGTCCTGAAAAAGTGAAAAGTAGACGTCTGTAGACGTCCTTTAGGCTAAGGACATAACCATAAAACACAATACCATGTGCAGGAGTTCATTGGAGTGAAGCAGCTGGTGTTGTGTACAGACCAACTAATTGCAAACCAACTAATCGATTAATCGATTATGAGATTCGTTGACAACTATTTTCATAATCGATTATTATCGATTATGACGATTAGTTGTTGCAGCTCTACATACAACTATATAGGTGCCAGATATATTATATTATTAGGTACCTATTACATCACTTGACCTGTCAGTCACAAGTTATTATATAAACTACAGACACATACAACTCTATAGGTGCCAGACATATTATATTATTAGGTCCCTATTACATGACCTGTCAGTCACAAGTTATTATATAAACTACAGAGACATACAACTCTATAGGTGCCAGACATATTATATTATTAGGTCCCTATTGCATGACCTGTCAGTCACAAGTTATTATATAAACTACAGACACATACAACTCTATAGGTGCCAGACATATTATATTACTAGGTCCCTATTGCATGACCTGTCAGTCACAAGTTATTATATAAACTACAGAGACATACAACTCTATAGGTGCCAGACATATTATATTATTAGGTCCCTATTGCATGACCTGTCAGTCACAAGTTATTATATAAACTACAGACACATACAACTCTATAGGTGCCAGACATATTATATTACTAGGTCCCTATTGCATGACCTGTCAGTCACAAGTTATTATATAAACTACAGAGACATACAACTCTATAGGTGCCAGACATATTATATTATTAGGTCCCTATTGCATGACCTGTCAGTCACAAGTTATTATATAAACTACAGACACATACAACTCTATAGGTGCCAGACATATTATATTACTAGGTCCCTATTACATGACCTGTCAGTCACAAGTTATTATATAAACTACAGAGACATACAACTCTATAGGTGCCAGACATATTATATTATTAGGTACCTATTACATCACTTGACCTGTCAGTCACAAGTTATTATATAAATTACAGACACATACAACTCTATAGGTGCCAGACATATTATATTACTAGGTCCCTATTGCATGACCTGTCAGTCACAAGTTATTATATAAACTACAGAGACATACAACTCTATAGGTGCCAGACATATTATATTATTAGGTACCTATTACATCACTTGACCTGTCAGTCACAAGTTATTATATAAATTACAGACACATACAACTCTATAGGTGCCAGACATATTATATTATTAGGTCCCTATTACATGACCTGTCAGTCACAAGTTATTATATAAACTACAGAGACATACAACTCTATAGGTGCCAGACATATTATATTATTAGGTCCCTATTGCATGACCTGTCAGTCACAAGTTATTATATAAATTACAGACACATACAACTCTATAGGTGCCAGACATATTATATTATTAGTTACCTATTGCATGACCTGTCAGTCACAAGTTATTATATAAATTACAGACACATACAACTCTATAGGTGCCAGACATATTATATTATTAGTTACCTATTGCATGACCTGTCAGTCACAAGTTATTATATAAACTACAGAGACATACAACTCTATAGGTGCCAGACATATTATATTATTAGGTCCCTATTGCATGACCTGTCAGTCACAAGTTATTATATAAACTACAGAGACATACAACTCTATAGGTGCCAGACATATTATATTATTAGGTCCCTATTGCATGACCTGTCAGTCACAAGTTATTATATAAACTACAGAGACATACAACTCTATAGGTGCCAGACATATTATATTACTAGGTCCCTATTGCATGACCTGTCAGTCACAAGTTATTATATAAATTACAGACACATACAACTCTATAGGTGCCAGACATATTATATTATTAGGTACCTATTGCATGACCTGTCAGTCACAAGTTATTATATAAACTACAGACACATACAACTCTATAGGTGCCAGACATATTATATTACTAGGTCCCTATTACATGACCTGTCAGTCACAAGTTATTATATAAACTACAGAGACATACAACTCTATAGGTGCCAGACATATTATATTATTAGGTACCTATTACATCACTTGACCTGTCAGTCACAAGTTATTATATAAATTACAGACACATACAACTCTATAGGTGCCAGACATATTATATTACTAGGTCCCTATTGCATGACCTGTCAGTCACAAGTTATTATATAAACTACAGAGACATACAACTCTATAGGTGCCAGACATATTATATTATTAGGTACCTATTACATCACTTGACCTGTCAGTCACAAGTTATTATATAAATTACAGACACATACAACTCTATAGGTGCCAGACATATTATATTATTAGGTCCCTATTACATGACCTGTCAGTCACAAGTTATTATATAAACTACAGAGACATACAACTCTATAGGTGCCAGACATATTATATTATTAGGTCCCTATTGCATGACCTGTCAGTCACAAGTTATTATATAAATTACAGACACATACAACTCTATAGGTGCCAGACATATTATATTATTAGTTACCTATTGCATGACCTGTCAGTCACAAGTTATTATATAAATTACAGACACATACAACTCTATAGGTGCCAGACATATTATATTATTAGTTACCTATTGCATGACCTGTCAGTCACAAGTTATTATATAAACTACAGAGACATACAACTCTATAGGTGCCAGACATATTATATTATTAGGTCCCTATTGCATGACCTGTCAGTCACAAGTTATTATATAAACTACAGAGACATACAACTCTATAGGTGCCAGACATATTATATTATTAGGTCCCTATTGCATGACCTGTCAGTCACAAGTTATTATATAAACTACAGAGACATACAACTCTATAGGTGCCAGACATATTATATTACTAGGTCCCTATTGCATGACCTGTCAGTCACAAGTTATTATATAAACTACAGAGACATACAACTCTATAGGTGCCAGACATATTATATTATTAGTTACCTATTGCATGACCTGTCAGTCACAAGTTATTATATAAACTACAGAGACATACAACTCTATAGGTGCCAGACATATTATATTATTAGTTACCTATTGCATGACCTGTCAGTCACAAGTTATTATATAAACTACAGAGACATACAACTCTATAGGTGCCAGACATATTATATTACTAGGTCCCTATTGCATGACCTGTCAGTCACAAGTTATTATATAAACTACAGAGACATACAACTCTATAGGTGCCAGACATATTATATTATTAGTTACCTATTGCATGACCTGTCAGTCACAAGTTATTATATAAACTACAGAGACATACAACTCTATAGGTGCCAGACATATTATATTACTAGGTCCCTATTGCATGACCTGTCAGTCACAAGTTATTATATAAATTACAGACACATACAACTCTATAGGTGCCAGACATATTATATTATTAGGTACCTATTGCATGACCTGTCAGTCACAAGTTATTATATAAATTACAGACACATACAACTCTATAGGTGCCAGACATATTATATTATTAGTTACCTATTGCATGACCTGTCAATCACAAGTTCTGAGGTGCTTTAACATGACAGTCACTGACCCCTCAGTCCTCGCCCCTGTGTTTCAGATACAACCAATCACTGTAGACTTCTTAGGTAAGAATTGCTATGTTGGCCCCGCCCATAAACATCTTACCACGCCCACTCACCTGCCAATAATTTCCTTAGGATCGTACTTCTGGTAAAACTCTTTAGCTCCGGCCCAGTCCGGGAGTTCGTCACGTGTTTCCGCCCCGCGCGTCATGACGTCATCATACAGCACCCGACGACATTATCTAACGTTTATTATGAAACGGTGCACTCGGTGCCTTCTGATGTATCCTGCTGTTTCCGGAAGTGATGTAACCACTTCCTGTCAGAGCAACTCCAATCAGCGGCACCGCAAGCAATCCCATGACTGACATATGGGTGGGGCAAGATCAAGCGCCTAGCGATAACTCCTCCAATCAGGTTGCGTTACTTGCCCTCACCGACCTGTGAAAGGAAAGGGGCGGGAATAACCTGATCCAATCAATTCGCTCGCCAGGTGGCTCATAAAGTGTGTGAGATTGAGCCTGTGTGCGCGCTCCCTATCAAGGCGCGATCATGTGTTTTTGCGCGTGTGATCAGTTCGTTGTGTCGGATTCTGCGACTATCTGACGTCATCGCATCCTCAGTGCATACGTCACCGTTACACAAACCAACAGAACAGGCTTGAGAGTGTGACACAAGGACTTAATGATACACAAGGACTTAATGTGACACAAGGACTTAATGATACACAAGGACTTAATGTGACACAAGGACTTAATGTGACACAAGGACTTAATGATACACAAGGACTTAATGTGACACAAGGACTTAATGATACACAAGGACTTAATGATACACAAGGACTTAATGAGACACAAGGACTTAATGATACACAAGGACTTAATGATACACAAGGACTTAATGTGACACAAGGACTTAATGTGACACAAGGACTTAATGATACACAAGGACTTAATGTGACACAAGGACTTAATGATACACAAGGACTTAATGAGACACAAGGACTTAATGAGACACAAGGACTTAATGAGACACAATGACTTAATGTGACACAAGGACTTAATGTGACACAAGGACTTAATGTGACACAAGGACTTAATGATACACAATGACTTAATGTGACACAAGGACTTAATGAGACACAAGGACTTAATGAGACACAATGACTTAATGTGACACAAGGACTTAATGTGACACAAGGACTTAATGTGACACAAGGACTTAATGATACACAATGACTTAATGTGACACAAGGACTTAATGAGACACAAGGATTTAATGATACACAAGGACTTAATGAGACACAATGACTTAATGTGACACAAGGACTTAATGAGACACAAGGATTTAATGATACACAAGGACTTAATGTGACACAAGGACTTAATGATACACAATGACTTAATGTGACACAAGGACTTAATGAGACACAAGGATTTAATGATACACAAGGACTTAATGAGACACAAGGACTTAATGAGACACAATGACTTAATGTGACACAAGGACTTAATGTGACACAAGGACCTAATGTGACACAAGGACTTAATGAGACACAAGGATTTAATGATACACAAGGACTTAATGAGACACAAGGACTTAATGAGACACAATGACTTAATGTGACACAAGGACTTAATGTGACACAAGGACCTAATGTGACACAAGGACTTAATGTGACACAAGGACCTAATGTGACACAAGGACTTAATGAGACACAAGGACCTAATGTGACACAAGGACTTAATGTGACACAAGGACTTAATGAGACACAAGGACCTAATGTGACACAAGGACTTAATGTGACACAAGGACCTAATGTGACACAAGGACCTAATGTGACACAAGGACCTAATGTGACACAAGGACTTAATGAGACACAAGGACCTAATGTGACACAAGGACCTAATGTGACACAAGGACTTAATGAGACACAATGACTTAATGTGACACAAGGACTTAATGTGACACAAGGACCTAATGTGACACAAGGACTTAATGATACACAAGGACCTAATGTGACACAAGGACTTAATGAGACACAAGGACCTAATGTGACACAAGGACTTAATGAGACACAAGGACTTAATGTGACACAAGGACTTAATGATACACAAGGACTTAATGAAACAGAAGGTGTTAATGATACACAAGGACTTAATGAGACAAAAGGACTTAATGATACACAATGACTTAATGTGACACAAGGACTTAATGAGACACAAGGATTTAATGAGACACAAGGACTTAATGATACACAAGGACTTAATGAGACACAAGGACTTAATGATACACAAGGACTTAATGAGACACAAGGACTTAATGAGACACAAGGACTTAATGATACACAAGGACTTAATGAGACACAAGGAGTTAATGAGACACAAGGACTTAATGAGACACAAGGAGTTAATGAGACACAAGGAGTTAATGAGACACAAGGACTTAATGTGACACAAGGACTTAATGAGACACAAGGATTTAATGAGACACAAGGACTTAATGATACACAAGGACTTAATGAGACAAAAGGACTTAATGAGACACAATGACTTAATGTGACACAAGGAGTTAATGAGACACAAGGACTTAATGAGACACAAGGAGTTAATGAGACACAAGGACTTAATGAGACACAAGGAGTTAATGAGACACAAGGAGTTAATGAGACACAAGGAGTTAATGAGACACAAGGACTTAATGAGACACAAGGACTTAATGAGACACAAGGATTTAATGAGACACAAGGACTTAATGAGACAAAAGGACTTAATGAGACACAATGACTTAATGTGACACAAGGAGTTAATGTGACACAAGGAGTTAATGTGACACAAGGAGTTAATGAGACACAATGACTTAATGAGACACACGGAGTTAATGTGACACAAGGACTTAATGATACACAAGGACTTAATGATACACAAGGACTTAATGAGACAAAAGGACTTAATGAGACACAATGACTTAATGAGACACAAGGACTTAATGAGACACAAGGATTTAATGAGACACAAGGACTTAATGAGACACAAGGACTTAATGAGACACTAGGATTTAATGATACACAAGGACTTAATGAGACACAAGGAGTTAATGAGACACAATGACTTAATGAGACACACGGAGTTAATGTGACACAAGGACTTAATGAGACACAATGACTTAATGTGACACAAGGACTTAATGAGACACTAGGATTTAATGAGACACAAGGACTTAATGAGACACAAGGAGTTAATGAGACACAAGGAGTTAATGAGACACAAGGACTTAATGAGACACAAGGACTTAATGAGACACAATGACTTAATGTGACACAAGGAGTTAATGAGACACAAGGAGTTAATGAGACACAAGGACTTAATGAGACACAAGGACTTAATGAGACACAAGGACTTAATGAGACACAAGGAGTTAATGAGACACAATGACTTAATGTGACACAAGGAGTTAATGAGACACAAGGAGTTAATGAGACACAAGGACTTAATGAGACAAAAGGACTTAATGAGACACTATGACTTAATGTGACACAAGGACTTAATGAGACCCAAGGAGTTAATGAGACACAAGGACTTAATGAGACAAAAGGACTTAATGAGACACAATGACTTAATGTGACACAAGGACTTAATGAGACACTAGGATTTAATGAGACACAAGGACTTAATGAGACACAAGGACTTAATGAGACACAATGACTTAATGTGACACAAGGAGTTAATGAGACACAAGGAGTTAATGAGACACAAGGAGTTAATGAGACACAAGGACTTAATGTGACACAAGGAGTTAATGAGACACAAGGACTTAATGAGACACAAGGAGTTAATGAGACACAAGGACTTAATGTGACACAAGGAGTTAATGAGACACAAGGAGTTAATGAGACAGAAGGAGTTAATGTTACACAAGGACTTAATGAGACACAAGGACTTAATGAGACAAAAGGACTTAATGAGACACAATGACTTAATGTGACACAAGGACTTAATGAGACACAAGGACTTAATGAGACAAAAGGACTTAATGAGACACAATGACTTAATGTGACACAAGGACTTAATGAGACACAAGGACTTAATGAGACAAAAGGACTTAATGAGACACAAGGACTTAATGATACACAAGGACTTAATGAGACACAAGGACTTAATGAGACACAAGGACTTAATGATACACAAGGACTTAATGAGACACAAGGAGTTAATGAGACACAAGGAGTTAATGTGACACTAGGACTTAATGAGACACAAGGACTTAATGAGACACAAGGACTTAATAAGACACAAGGACTTAATGATACACAAGGACTTAATGAGACACAAGGAGTTAATGAGACACAAGGACTTAATGAGACACAAGGAGTTAATGAGACACAAGGAGTTAATGAGAC